>NC_142038.1:26978962-27130629 GCF_982192425.1 Myodes glareolus
TGCTAGCCTCCAGCCTAGCTCCAGGTTCAAGAGAGACAGCCTTGAGGGAATCATACAGAGTGTGACAGAGAGGTACACTCGATGTCCTCTGGCCTTAGAATGTGCACATGTGTGTATGTACACACAAACACACACACACACACCCCTGAAAGTGAACATTTCAGAAATCCCACTCCGATCAAGAACAGCAGTGTCAGCACTTTGAAAGCCCCAGCCCCTCTCAGCGGTGGCCCTGACCCAGAACAACTGTTATTGTGGTATAATTCCATTGCTTCTCTACCGCATTTTCCCACTTGGCTCCGCTCCCTGCACTTTCTAACCCAATCAGCCTGTTTCTTTTCTTCTCACCACAGTAGCACAATTATCCGTTCACACGTTGCCGATCACCCCTTAGTGACTCCTTTCCCAGTTTGAGATGAAACAGCACCGCTAACTCAGCTCTGTACGTCTCGAAAATATTCAATGTATGTCTCCAAAATATTGAGTGTATGTCTCCGAAATGTTAAGTGGTAACATGAATATATTTTTAATTTATGAAGTATCAATTTTACACCCATCAGTGACATGTTATAGTTCCTTTTTTCCATGTCCCTGCCAGTACCTAGTGTGTTCAGACTTTTGAATTATAGCCTTACTGGTAGGGCCTGAAAACGCCATCGCTGTGGTCTTCCTTCTAACAATGTGTTTGATATATGGGTTGCCTTTGTGGACTGCCTACTCATGTCTTTCTCTTCCTTTTCTGTAATGCTCCTTTTTAATTAACTTTGGCTTCTTTGCAGACTTGACATGAGGCAGGCATCTGTGTTGTAAGCATCTCATTTCACACCATGACCCTTTTCACACTTTATAATAAACCAGTGTTCTAGGTATGCTGAGTAATTTCCACCTCCTCATGGTTTTGACCTAGTGAAAGAGATGCACAATGAATCATGACCGGCCTGTGTGATCAGTAGAATATGGTGGAGAAAAATATGTTATCTTTTAAGACTTTACATTTACGTATACATGTGCTTTTCTGTTTAAGCATGTGCCACACGTACAGGTGTCCACAGAGACAAGTCTCTTCTTATCCAGCCAGGCAATCTTTGTCATCTAGCTGGCTATCTAGTTAGGTTTATCTTCCCTATGGCAGTGTTAGTGAATCTTGCAAGGATCAAAACGGTGTCCGTTTTGACAGCTTTGGGCCATACTGATGACAATCTTTGTAAGATGGTCACCACCACACACCCTAGCTGGCAGTGGGCAAGTGGTAAGGTGGTTGCTCGTACCATAAGCCTCAAGGGTGTGCTACTACAATGTAGTCTGGCTTATCCTGACTGACTCAAAGGTTTGTATTAGAAAAAGTCGGCCTTCTTTCTTTCTTTATTTCTTCCTTCCTTCTTTCCTTCCATTCTTTCTCTCTTTCCTTTTCTTTTCAGAGTGGATTTACAGTTTTAATATAGGTACTGGAAAACGAGAACAAGTTTACACTAGACCAGCAGGTTTTCAAAAAAATCTAAAACAGGTGACACAGGAGAGGGTTATGTGGAAGGAGAAAGGTGACTGTTATTTGAGCCTGGTGAGGTGTGTTGGGTTAGTAAAACACTGGGGATGGGGATGGGGCTGGAGAGATGGCTCAGTGGGTTGAGCACTGGCTAGTGTTGATTGCAGCGCTAGGTGGAGACTGGATCCCCAGAGCAAGCTGGTGAACTCTGGGTTCAAATGAGAGAGCAAGAAGATACGCAATATTAACCTCTAGCCTCTACATATGCACACATGTGTGTACATTCACATCCTGTGGACATGTATGTACACATATGCATACACACGAGAGAAAGAGAGAGAGAGAGAGAGAGAGAGAGAGAGAGAGAGAGAGAGAGAGAGAGAGAGAAAACACATCCAGGAAAGCTGTGACTTGTGCTAATGCAAAAGACACACGATGAGTTTCATAGTGTAAAGGTAGGAAAGGGGGTGGAAGATAGGAGGGGTGGCTCCTGCCAGTAATCCAGGCACTTGGGAGATCAAGGCAGAAAAATCAGAAGCTGAAGGCCAGCCTCTGCTATACGGCCAGCCCAGACTGTATGTGACTCTGTTTTTAAAAAGGGGAGAGGGTAGGGGATAAAGAAATAAAGAAAAATTAAAAGGAGAAGAAAAGGAGGTTAGAGAGCAGTGTGTTTGAAAAATGCACATTAGAAAATCTAAAAAGGAAAAAAAAAATTGCTCAGGAAAACTCAGACCTAGGCGTGGGTTACACACCTGTAATCCCAGCACTCAGGCAGGAGGATTATAAATTGGAGGCCAGTCTTGGATAGTAAGACTTTATTTAAAGTAAAGAAGAGAAAAAGAGGGAGCGAGAGAAAGGGAGGGAGAAAGAGGGGGTGGTGGCAAAGAACTGTTACTTTAGCTATTTTTTTTTTTTATGTGCATGGGTGTTTTATCAGTACGTCTGTCTGCGCATCATGTGAATGTCTGGTGCCCTTTGAAGCTGTGGCGTTACAAGTGCACCATGGGGGTGCTGTAAATTGAATCCAGGTCCTCCGGAAGAGCAGCCACTACTCGTAACTACTGGGCCATCTCGTCATCCCCAGAACCAGTTTTTATCCAAGCAGGAATGTGCTGGAATAGAGAACCCAGCAAGAGGGGAATGGGAGACTATTTCTCATCCTCAGCTAGCAAAAGACAGACCTGAAAACTGCTTCTCTGGGTGACAGAGGAGTATTTTAGGATTTGACCTGGTGACTAAGACTGAGTCAGCGTTTCCAGTTATCTCTACTGTGTGGGCATTAGGGCAACACATGGTAAATCCCTTCAGCTTCCGGGCTCTGCAGGGAGTGGGCAGCAGCTGAAGGTGTGATCCTCTCACTGACTGCCGTTTATGGTGCCCACAATTAAGGCAAGAAAGTGAGTCTGTCTCCAGGAAGAGCTCTGGGTGTGGCTCTTAGAACAGGAAGGGATTCTGGGAGATAAGTTTTCTGGAACACTCTGCTGACCAAAACAACTTATCCCAAAAGGGGTTGTGACTTTTCTGCTCCTGAAGTTGTCCTCTACAGGCACCTGTAGCACCCTTCCTTTCCTACCCTTCTCTAGATGTGGTGTTCCTTGGGGCCTGAGTCATTTTCTTTCCCAGCTTCTTATTTTTGCTCTTCCCTCTTATTGAACCCCAGAAGCGGCTCCGCAGAAGTGGTGGAAAAGCCTCCATTTGAGACCATCATCTTTTGGGGTGGGTGTGGAGGGGAGATGATGCTGAGGCTGCTTGTTTGTTAACACAGGCTACTCCTCCTGATAGGAGGTCACCCCAGCATGCTTGCCTTGGATCTAGCTCTTCCCTTTGGGAAACTGGTTCCACCACCTTCTCAGTCCCATTGTTTGTCACCCTCCCCCTGCTCTCTCTGCCTCCAGCCAAGGACGTGACTGTTCAGAGTGTGCTCAGAGTTCGGTTTCAGGACCCACAGACTTAAGGTATTGGAAATATGCCTGAAGTTTTTCGTGTCTGGAGATGAAACTTACGGGATTACTTTGATGTCTTCTTTGCCGTGCAGGATGTAGTCAATGACCTTGTAAAAGTTAATTTCCTGGCAAAAGAGGAAAATTATACATTGAGTCATGTCAGGGCTTCAGCAGAGGTGCCCCGTGAAACTAGCCTGATTCTTCCTTCTCTGTTTCTTAAAAAAACAAACAAACAAAACAGGGAGGAGCACACACAAAGTTTACCCATGCCTAAGACATGGCCCCATACCCCTAACCCCGTCCTTCACTGCATCTGCCCTTGTTTTTCAGGGGCTCCAGGTTTGCCCCCCAGCTCCCTCTAAGGTCAGCTCTGCTGCTCTCCAGCCTTCACTGTCCTTAACTGACCCTCAAAGAGGGTTATAGGCGGCCATGGACCTTCATAGGACCAGCTGGCAGGCGGCTCTAATCCTCTTGCTCTCCATGAAAAATTCTCTTATCTTATCAGGTCCTCTGTATGCCTAAGAGTGATAGGCAGTTTAGCAACCGTCTCATGGATGAGAGCTGAAATGCAGGAGAAGGAAGGAGTACTGTATAGTGAGACATTGCAATGAGCCAGCACCAGAGCCTGGGTCCTTGATTTCTAGACCCATTTAACTATGTGATTTAGGGATAGAAGCCTTAAATGCCTCTGCAGTATCACTATGGCCCGGGACACAGCCACCCAGACGATGACCACTGGACTGTTGCCAGCCTTCAGTCTAGTTGTTACTGAAAAACACTTAGCTGCCTTTATTATGAAGCCTTGACTCCTTACTCAAGCCTCTCCCTCAGCTATTAGATCTCTTTTCATTTGTAAAAACAGTGTGGTGACAGGAGTCTGGCTGATTCGTTTGTTTGGATTGTGTTTGTGTGGGGGAAGGGTGTATGTGTATGCACAGGTTTGTGCTGGCAGGTGTGTGAACCTTTGTGGGTGTGGGAGAACCAGCCAAAGCTGTCCTGTGCTTTCCTCCACCACTGTCCACCTTATGTGCCTTTGAGGCACGCTGGTCCTACAGGCAAGCCCAAAGGATTCTCGTTTCCCTCTGCCTACCCTCCCCATCACGGTTGCATAGGAAATAACCACTGAGCTATCTCTCCAACCCATTTTGTGCTGTGCGTGCGTGTGTGTGTGTGTGTGTGTGTGTGTGTGTGTGTGTGCACATCA
This sequence comes from Myodes glareolus, assembly GCF_982192425.1. NCBI lineage: Eukaryota > Metazoa > Chordata > Mammalia > Rodentia > Cricetidae > Myodes > Myodes glareolus. Next base: position 26,983,593 of record NC_142038.1, read on the forward strand.
CAGCAAAGGTAGGGAGATCAGAGGACAACTTGTAGGATTTGATTCTTTCTTCCCATGATGCGGGACCTGAGTTTGATGAGGGATCAAACTCAGATCATCAGTCTTTGTGACGTGCACCGTTGCCTGCTGAGTCATCTTACCAGCTCTGTTGGTTAGTTTTTTTTGAGACAAGATTTAATGTAGTCTTTTCTAGCAAGTCTCAAACTTGATATGCAGTCAAGGTTGACCTTAAGCTTCTGATCTTCTTGTCTCGACCTCTCAAATGCTAGAATTACAGGCATGCACCAAACGCTAGAATTACAGGCATGCACCAAACGCTAAAATAACAGGCTCGCACCAAATGCTAGAATTACAGGCATACATCAAATGTTAGAATTACAGGTGTGCACCAAATGTTAGAATTACAGGCATACACCACCACCTGGCTCAGGAATCTGGATCTTGAATCTGACTCCCAAAGAAAAACTACAGAAGGCACTCACTTTCTACCAGTCAATGAAATGCAATTACAAAGAACTCTGCCAGGCCCAGAGTACATGAGAATCTTCCATCCTATAATCCTCATTCTTGTCTCAGTATTTGCCACAGCAACAAAAATCTTATCATTCTTAATATCCCATCCTACCTATGAGCTTCAGTTGCAGGTGGTGAGTTAGCAGGATGTCTCTAGGACCAAAGTGCACATATTTTCTGACTCAGCATCTCCACATACAGACATGCATCCTATAGACAAAGTCTCAAGGATGCCTGCCATGTCCACAGGTCTCAGCCTCATTACTTTAAAAGGCCTTGCAACAACGCCAAACCTACTCTGTGAGCAAGTTATGTCAGAAGCATAGATTGACATGTCTATGTCCTTCTACAGTGTCAGAATTTATTGAATAAAAAGTTCACAGCTATGTCAATTTCAAGGGCTTAAGTTCACCAATTACTATTGATTTCACTTGGCATTTGTGGTTTTTGGTAGTCCTGGTTTCTTTTTTCCAATCTGATCTTAGATATAAATATTAACTCTCAGGTTGTGTATTACACTTCACATAGTGGTGTGTGTGTTTGAGTGTATGTGTGTGTGTGAAGCATGCCATAGAAGAGTTGAGAGCTCAGTACTTATTGATCCATGACTCATGCATAGGCTGGTCTGAAAGGATTGGAGAATGCTGCAGTATCCAGCATTAGGTGTCCCTTATTTTCTATGATCCAGGTACAGGGTTGCATCATTCATTCATTCAATAGTCACATGTGGTCAGCAGGCATCATTCATTCATTCAATAGTCTCATGTGTTCAGTGGACTCACAGGTCTGGTTTTTCTGACGCAGTTTTGGTTTTTTTTTTTTTTTACTTTTTGAGACAGAGTCTCATTATGTAGATTTGGATAGCCTGAAACTCACTAGGTAGACCAGAGTAGTTCTCTGCTTCTGTCTTTGCCTCCAGAGTGTTGGGATCAAAACCACGTGACCTGGGTTCTAATATAGTTTTGACGCATATATCCATATGTTCCTTATCTAATACGATACATTCAGAGGGAGTCATTCTTTCTTCGCATAAATGAGTTATCAGTATGCCTCATGGTTGGTGCTGGACAGATGGTGGTTGTTTACTTGCACAAATGACAGACCAAATCATTCTTAATCAGTACTTGCGCTCGAAATTGAACCAACTGCTGTTTTATAATGAGGGATCACTCAGGGCAAGGCACAACACGGAAGAACTTTGAACAGGCCACACCTGATGGCGGCTATCCCAGGGAAAATGGTTGAACAGACACAGCCCGCATCTCCTCCATGCACAGCGGGTTACATCCCCACAAACCCGTTGTAAGCTGAGCTACTGTAAAGCACCGGGCTTAGTGGCTCATGCCAGTAGTCTTAACGTTTTCAGAGGCTGAGGCAAGAGGACTGTGAGTTCCGGACCCACCTGAACTATACTGAGAGACTCTGGGCCAGATAGTAGTCACACCTATAATTCCAGCAGTCAGGAAACAGAGACACCTGGGCTACATAGTAAGTTCCGAGCTAGCCTGGACTACAGAGTAAGACCTTGTCTTTAAAAAAAGAAAAGAAATAGTTCTCAAACATCCCAGCTGAGAAAAGCAGGCTGTCGTGGAGTCTAGGAGGTGAGCACGTGGCCACTGCTACTGCCAGCGTGGCTAACAGAGTAGTGCCACGCACAGTTGCCATGGGGCTCTTCTGAAAAGTTCCTAGGATGTCTAACAGGTTTGGTTAGTGTGTTGGATTTTTATTTATTTTTCTTTTTCTGACGCCTACTGGAGAATCAATTTGCTTTCAGAAAAAAAAAAAGCAGCAAAATAGAATCAGTGTGTTAGGCAAAAGAGGACTTTTTCTACACACTGGAGCTGTGTGTGGCCACATTCATGTATGAATTCCCAGATTCTGGAAAACCAAACCAGAGCCATCAAGGGCACCTTTGTTACCTTCTGCTGAGCAGCAGACACTGTGACACCAGGATCTCTGAATGAGTCACCAGTACATTGGTAACCAAATCATGAGGCCTGGAAGTATGGCAGTTTGAAGACAAGCAATATGTTGGTTTTTTTTTTTCCATGAGGCCTAATTAGGCTGTACAACTTTTCATACTTTAGACACACACAAGACGTTTTACTTTCTGAAGGAAATGAGATGAAATACAGCTGGCTGTTAGTGGGCTTTGGACCTAGGATGGGGGGAGGGGTAGTTAAAGTCAAACACCGTATTTTTTAAAGTGTGTTTGAATTCAGCCAATATAGCATGAGTCACACTGGGAGGCAAAGGCGACCACAAGAAGGCATGTTTATGATGGCAGTCATCTGAGAGAAAAGCATCCAGGTTTTTAATCTGTACAAATGATTTGGCCTTACCAGATCTCCTCAAGTGTCCAATGGGAAAAAATAAAAATAACTTGTTCATAGACATATTAAAAAGAATACATGATAGCCAGGCCTGCTGGTGCAAGGCTGTAATTCCAGCTACTGAGGAGTCTGAAGCAAGAGCATTGCAAGTTCAAGCACCTCCTAGGGTAAATGGGTGAGTTTGAGACCAGTCCATGCACTCTGTCTCAAAAAATAAAGGTGATTTAAAAAAAATACAAAAAAGGCCCAGGAAGTGGCAAAACACTTGCCTGGTATGCATGGGGCCCTGGGTTCAAACCATGATACTACAGAAACAAAACAGCTCAGGTACAGCACCCGGCAGACAACGAGATGCAACTGGCCAGTTCTTATTTGATACTAGAATGCCGACTGCGCGTTGGTGGGAGATTAGCACCAGTGACCTAAGTCCTATGGACAGGTTGGCCTGCCCCAGGATGACAGAATAGGAAGGGGGCTTCTGGAAATATCCCAAGCCCACACAACTAGCTAGTGTCAGAACTCAGAAGTCTCCCACTGTACCCACATTCATTAAAGAAAAACATTTTGAGCCAGGTGTAGTCCTATGTCTTTAATCATAGCACTCGAGAGGCAGAGACAGATCTCTGCAAGTTCAAGGTTGGCCTGGTCTACACAGAGAGTCCCAGAACATTCAGAACTACATAAAGAGACTGTATCTGGTGTGCTCCGATGTTTTCCTGTATATACTCTATGTGAAGGTGTCAAATCCCCTGAGACTGGAGTTACAGGCAGTTGTGAACTGCGATATGGGTGCTGGGAATTGAACTCAGGACCTCTGGAAGAGCAGCCAGTGCTCTTAATCGCTGAGTCATCTCATCAGCCCATTGTTTCCCATTCTTAAATGAACAACAATACAAGGCTGACCAGTCTTTGCCAAGGCCATTTTTTGGTATATCTGTGGGTTTTGTGGGCTTCTCTTGTGTTTCTTTGTAGTGTCCTAGAAGGCACACACTACCCAGCCACCACACTGAACTTCCTGTCACAGGAACAGCGGGCACACTAACTGGTTCGGAAACTCAGAGTCAGTGTTGACTTTCTTTTCCCTTCCCTCTCCTGAGCAACCATAGCATTTGCAGGTATAACCTGCTTACATGATACCCTGTGACCCTGAATTATGGAGGGGGTTGGGGGCAAACAGGAGCACCCAGACTCTGAGGGGTGTAGACTGTGGCTGACTAGGTAGCTCATGCTACTTTCTAAAGATGTAGCCGTGACATAGCTCCAATCAAATCTATCCTGTGGGCTTAAATTCTGGATTAGATCTGAAGCCTCTTTCTAGCTCCAAACTGCTTCTAACTTCCTGCCAGGAAGACCCTTGAGCCAACTGCGTGACATCTCTGGACTCATTCTTGTCTGCTGAATGTGAGGATCGATTCCTGCCTCATCTGATCCTCTGGGTCCCCTCAACACTCCCACAAGTTATTAAACATTTGTAAGTGACAGGGTCAGAAAGTTGTGAAGAATTACCGTCGCACGGGAGAGACGACAGAGTGACGATAGAGACAAATGGCGGATGAGTGTCCTTCAGCAGACCCCACCAAGCCTTGCCTATAGAAAACACGATGAAGCGACTCACCCTTCCATCTGGAGTCCTGGGACCTGAGTAGGCTGGAGCCTCACCCATCAGAACTGGCCACACATCAAAAAATTCCTAGGAGTAAAATAAAACAATAATCACATGTTCTTATAAAGAGAAGCCTATATGAGCTGCCTACCACTGAAGTTTGAATGCGGAAAGACCACTGAAACCTGAGCTTGCCTGGAAGAGTGAAGACAGAGAATATTCTTTTTTTTTTTTTTGACAGAGAATATTCTTATTTGTTAAACACTGATAAACAGGATCTGTCTAAGAAGCCAAAATATAGGTGATGAGTAGGGGTGTCCCCAGTGTTGTAGGACACTAGATGGGGAAATGAGGTCTTGGGGCTGAGGAAATGGCTCAGTAGGTAAAAGCTCTTGCCCTGCTAGTGTCAGGATGTAAGTTCAAATCCTGAGATCCCGGGTAAAGTAGGACACAGTAACACATGTCTGTAATGTCAATGCTCTTAGGGCAAAATGGGAGGTGGAGGCAGGAGGATTCCCAGAAGCTCTCTATCCTGTCTCATACAATAGCAAACAATAAGAGGCCCTATCTCAGTCAACCTAGCAGGAAAGGTTTGACACCTAAAGATGTCCCCTGCCTCCACACATGGTGGCTTGTGCATACCCATACACACATGGAAATATACACAAACCACACACACACACACACACACACACAAATACTTTTTTACAGAGTAGGGTCTCTATGGAAAACAATCGAAGCATCTGGATGAGACCTAATAGAGTAATGAGGCCGCAGTTGTATAATCACATTGCAGTAGTGTCTGCCCATTAGAAAGGCGTCATGACAACAGCCGCCATGAGAAACAAGGGGTCTCAAAATAAATCACACAATGCCATTGTCAACTCTAGGAATGCTGCGATTGACTGTTAAAAATGTTGTGAAAAAATCCAAAAGCCCCTGAAAGCTAGTAAACGCAATAAATAGGGCATGCTCCTGAGCCTGACCTTGTACTTGGACTCCTGCACTCCAACATACATCCCTCCATAACAAACAAAAGCTGGGGGGCAGGAGCTGGGCTGGCACTTAGGCATTGCATTTGATTAGCACGTTCAAGGCCCTGGGCTCCCTCCCCAGCTCTGGAGTAATAACCGAAGAGACATGTTTTTATTACAAATTAAATTTTAGTCAGTCACAGACAGCCAACCGATCAGATTACACCTACATCAGACAAATGTGTGGCTGCTGCCAATTAAGTTTTCTTTATTCCATCCACCCTAGAAGAGTTCACTGCCCATGTAGAGCCGCGCTCTTGATGGCTTCCTGTATGGGGGCCACCTGATTCATGACTCATCTCTTACTGAACTTAGTTTATCATGAGTTTTTCTTTTTACCATGACCCAAGACACAAGAGAAAGATAGAGAAAGGAGGGTGGGGGATGGAGTTCAGTTGTTAGAGTGCTTGCCTCGTGTGGCAGTCTGAATGTTATGGGGGGGGCATAATCTCATAGGGAGTGGCTCTATAAGGAGGTGTGGCTTTATTGGGGTGGGTATGGCCTTGCTGGAGGAAGTGTGTCACTACAGGGGTGGGCTTGGAGGTTTGCTATGCTCAGGATCCTGTCCAGCAATGTCTCAGTCAACTTCCTGTTGCCTGCAAGATGGAGGACACTCTGCTATTTCTCTAGCATCATGCCTGCCTGCATGCCTCCATGCTCCCTGCCATGGTGATAATGGATTGAACCTCTAAAACTATAAGCAAGTCACCCCAATTAAATATTTTCTTTTAATAAGAGTTGCCATGGTCATGGTGGTTTTTTTTTCACAACAATAGAAATCCTAACTAATACACCTAGCCTGCCTAAAGTCCTGTGCCCCAACCCCAGCACAGAATAAAACGAGTGTCGAAGCATTTGCCTGGAATCCCAGCACTTGGGAGTAGAGACAGGAAGATCAGGAGTTCAAGGTCATTCTTGGCTACATAGCAAGTTCAAGACTAGCCTAGGATCCAAGAGACCTTATCGCAAGAAAAAAAGGAAAAGGGGGGAAAGAAAGAAAGAAGCAGAAAGAAGGCTTAGGAGAAGAACCCACTAGGGCTTCCCAGGCTTCCATCTGTGGCTTGTCCGCCGGTGTTCTTTGCATGCAGAGATACAAAGGTTGTGTTAGATCAAAGTCCGGAGAAAGTTTTCCTTGTCCAGGGCTCTCTCTGATCATTGAACTGTTAACACTTGGGGACAAACAGTGACCTGTTAGCCCTGCATTGCTGTGTGTAGATGCCACCCTTCATGCCTTGTTCCTTTGAGCACACTCCTCCTGATGGCTGGATTATGTTAATGTCACCCAGAAAACAAACAGAAGGGAGCTCACAGAAAGTTCAGATGCCACACCCTCAGCCTTCTGTCCAGACGGACTCTTTTGCTAGACTTCTGACAACAGAAAGAAATTCCAGCCTGGGTGACCATATGAACTGGGGACCTACTGGTGTGGGAGAATTGTCTGTATTCTGTCAATCATGTATTTTAATAAAACGCTGATTGGTCAGGCAGGAAGTATAGGTGGGTCAACCAGACAGGAAGTGGAGGCAGGGCAATGAGAATAGGAGAAGGCTAGGGAGGAGGAATCCTCCTCTGACACTCCTGCACAGACCACCAAAGAGGCAACATGTGATCTGACAGCTGAAAAAGGTACCAAGCCACGTGGCTAACATAGATCAGAATAATGGGGTAACATAAGTTATAAGAGCTAATAAGTAGCCTGACCTAATGGGCCAATCAGTTTAGAATCTTATGGAGTCTTGTGTGTGATTTTTCCTTGGGAGTTGCTGGCTGTGGGGTACTGGGCGGGACAGAAACCCCAACAAGCCGGCCCTCATGTTACAACCTACCAAAGCCCCATGTCCTGTTTGCAACTTGTTTGTGGTGCATACAACACATTACAGACTTAGAACATGGATTCTCAACCTTTGGGTCGCGACCCCACTGACAAGCTTCTATCTCCAAAGAAAGATTTACCTTACGATTCATAACAGTACTAAAATTACAGTTATGAAGTAGCAATGCAATAATTTTATGGTTGGGGTCACTACAACATGAGGAACTGGGAGGAAGGTTGAGAACCACTGCCCTAGAAGAACTTAGTATCTCCTGAAGAAGATAAGCAATAACTCGGTTGCTGCTAGGAATGGCAGGTGAAGAGAAAGAAATACTCAATTTGAAGTCCCCAATTATGAAAGGGTAGAAAAGACAGGGAGAAACTACAAGAGATATAAAACATAGTGAAGAACTCCAACATAAAGTGCCAAATTCAGAGATCTCCTCACAAGTGGACATCTTGACATTGAACACGCAAACTGAAATCAAGGCAGTATGACACTGTAGAATAATAGAAAAGCAACCAGTGCAACAGAGCAGAGAGTCCAGAAACCAAGCCAGGGAAAGATGGGCTTTTCAATGGGATCGCGACAACAGGTGGTCTTTTTGTTAGAGCAATGGGAAAGGGCGGGTTTTTTCCAGATGAGGTAATGGTAGGTTGGGTGTCCACGTGAAATAGTAATATTTATCATATATCATAGTATACATTAAGTTTTTCTAGTATACTGTAGAGCTACATGTGAATTCCATAAAAACAAAACTTACACAAATTGGCATAAGTAAATACCTTTCTGATCCTGGAAACTAGAAAAAGACTTCTTAAATGGTCTAGTAACTTCATAAAAGTCACTAGCCATAAGAAAAACTGATTCCTCAAACTACACTATGACTCCGATTTATATTCACCTAAACAAGCTTTTAAGAAAAAGAAAGCACCAAATTGGAGAGGACGTCTGTGGGACAGCGGGGACGTCTGTGGGACAGCAGGGGACATCATCTGAGGGACAGCGGGGACGTCTGTGGTACAGCAGGGGACGTCTGTGGGACAGCAGGGGACATCGTCTGTGGGACAGTGGGGGACATCTGTGGTACAGCGGGGACGTCTGTGGGATAGCGGGGGACGTCTGTGGGACAGCAGGGGACGTCTGTGGGACAGCAGGGACGTCTGTGGGACAGCGGGGGACATTGTCTGTGGGACAGCAGGGGACGTCTGTGGGACAGCAGGGGACATCTGTGGGACAGCGGGGGACATCGTCTATGGGACAGCAGGGTCGTCTGTGGGACAGCGGGGGACATCGTCTGTAGGACAGCGGGGGACATCATCTGTGGGACAGCAGGGGACGTCTGTGGGACAGCGGGGGACGTCTGTGGGACAGCGGGGGACATCGTCTGTGGGACAGGGGGGGACGTCTGTGGGACAGCGGGGGACGTCTGTGGGACAGCGGGGGACATCATCTGTGGGACAGCGGGGACGTCTGTGGGACAGTGGGGACGTCTGTGGGACAGCAGGGGACATCGTCTGTGAGACAGCGGGGACGTCTGTGGGACAGCGGCGGACATCATCTGTGGGATAGTGGGGGATGTCTGTGAGGCAGCAGAGGATCCTGGTCCACACTTGCAAAGCCATCAGTAGGATGGCTCCAGGGTAAAAGCACTTGCCAGGAGAGCCTGATGACCTGAGTTCAGTCCCCCAGAATCCTCGATGGAAGGGGAGACCTGATTACCAAAAGTCGTCCTCTGACGGCTACACCCGTGCTATGTCTGGCCTGCTCCTCTTCCATCGGTTCTGGGAGTCAAACTCTGGTCCTCGTAGCTCTGAGGCAAGCACATTACTAACCGAGATGTCTCGCTAGCTTGGTAAAATCTTCCACAGCCATGCAGACTCACCCAGGCTGTGTCCTGTGCTAGGTGAATCTGGTGTCCTTGAAATTGTCTTACCTTCTGTTTGGTCATGTCTAAGAGGCCTATGGAGTATCTGTCACAGTTGAGGAAAGCCCGGACTGTGTACAGGGCTTTGTGGAACTGTCTCTCTATATCCGTGAGCTCTTCAAAGACCTTGCTCCCAGACCACAGCAGTATCTGCAGACATTTGAAAAAAAATGATCAGAGTTGTTGAAAGTTTCTTAGAAAATAACAATTCTGCAAAGTTTTCTAGTTTACTCCATTTAACTCTTACAAATATCTAGAGAAATAGGCTCATTTGCCCCATTTTATAGGTGGAAAAACTGAGGCATTGGGTCCAACTTTTTCCATTTATTTTATCTCACGTGTTATTAATAATATATAATAAGCACAGGGTTTAAGGATGCAGGTCAGTAATATAGGTCTCGAGTTCAATCCCCAACTGCAAAAACCATACAATAAAATAATAACAAGTAGTCAAAGTACCCTACATATGTCCTCTTATTTATTTTGATAACACTCTTTTGAGAATGATATATAATTATTTCCATGTTTTGTTTTGCTTTCTTTGTTTGTTTCGTCAGGGTCTTGAGTAGCCCAGTCTGACCTCCACATTCCTGATCCTCCTGCCTCCGCCTCCAGAGTGCTGGATTGCCACGCTGCACCACCACGCCCATCTTACGTGTCCACGTTATCAGAGAGGCTTAGCAACTCGCTTAAGGTCTGCCAGCTCGTTGGTGAGCAAACATTCAAATCCAAGCACAACCACTCTAGGATTACGAGCATCCGCCACCTCCTAATACAGGGCATTCCCGCTAGACACAGCTTGGCTTCACAGTACCTTCACACCTACTGCCCTGACGACATCAACGCTTCAGCAGAAGGGCTTGCTCAGGCTACTCACCTGGCCACGCCGAGTCTCACAGCTGTGCAGGTAACTCAAATGGTACACCTTCATGATCAGATTCACGAAGTTGAGGTACTTGAGAAGAATCTGTAGATGCAAACAGCAGATGAGACAGAGAAATCCTTCCTCGGGCCGCTTCTGCCACCAGCAAATGTCTGACCATCGTGAAAACTTGCACAGAGGCAATCTGCACAATTGAACCATGAATGGCCGCATGAATGGAAACTCACCATGCTTGTTGATTTATTGAGAGTGTAATTAATAAAAATAGCTAGTATTTATTGAACTTGGTGGCCCTATGTTAAGTCACTGGTGTATGTTACCCAATCATTACAAGCCACTCTGAGGTAGATACTGTGAAATCACTGACACTTTACAAAAAAAAAAAAAAATAATAGATTCAGAGAAGATAAGCACTTTGTCCAAATAAAACAACAAGATTCTGGAAGGTCCAGAACAAATACCTCTCATTCCTAACTCCAAAATCCAATGTCTGGACAGTCATAGTCCCCTGCCTCCCTCAGAGATTAACATCTGGGCCCTGCCCCCTCTCTCTTTTGGTTTTTGAGACAGGGTCTGCATGCAATGCCCTAAAACTCATTATACAGCCCAGGCTATACAATTATAATTATAGTTGTGCACCACCACATTGTGACAATACTCCTGCCCCAGCTTCTCAGTACCGGAATTACAGGCACGGGCTGACATACTTGACTTGTCCTCCTGCTTTATATATATATGTATGGAAACTAAAGCCAAACCAAATGGCAAGATTGGGGAATTCCACGAGCAGGAAGAACCGGCTAGCGTGGCGTCCTCAGGAGCATCTCAAGCAGTCTTACCTCTTCGTCTCTCTTGGTGAAGTGGGGTCCGTCTATTTTATTCACAGCCATGATGATGGCTACCACGTCCTTCCCATTCATGATGGGGCAAGCCAGGATGTTCTTGGTCTGATACTCTGTGAGTTCATCCACAAAGTCACAGAAATGCTCATCCTGAGAGATGGGAGAGACAAGCAAATGACCACAAGGACGGGGGAGCCTCTCAGAGCCCCTGCTGTCCATCTGCTCCCCCTAGGCAAGGGCAGAACAACTTGAGGACTTAAGGTGATCATGTACACCTTCAGCATCCACCAAAAGAGGAAGGACTGAGAGGCCACCCACCAAGGGCCACGGAGGACAAACACTTCAGGGCAGTGAAGTCCAAGGTGGAAACTTAAATGGGAACCGTGAGGACATAACCATGATGATGCCAGTGGGCGTTGCCCATGGCACCCTATCGCATCTTTCCATCTTCATCCTCCCTGCAGCCTAAGAGAGAGGGACCAACAGCCCACCTCACAGAAAGGGGATCTGCAACTCAAAGTTAACACAGCTTGGGAGCGTTTAGACCCTGGCCTCAACTCTGCCCTGCTCGCATAAGCCCCGGTGAAGTTACACTGGGGTCCACTCAGTGGACCAAAGACTTTGTTATTTTCAGCCCCCACTCCCATCCAGTCTCTTATTTATTCAGGCACAGTCTCCCCATATATTCCATGCCAACCTTGAACTCTCAGTCCTTCTGCTCCAGCCTCCCACAGGTGCTGGAATCGTAGGCAGATATGTTCACCTTTTGTAACAAGCTGATTACAATTTACGTGGCCATTTCTCTTTTGTTTGTTTGTTTTTGTTTTTTGAGACAGGATTTCTCTTTGTCACTTTGTTGTCTGCCCTGGAACTAGCTCTTGTAGACCAGGCTGGCCTTGAACACACAGAGATCCTCCTGCCTCTGCCTCCGGTTTGCTGGGATTAAAGGCGTGCCCCACCACCGCCCAGCTTTACATGGCCATTTCAGTGGCCATCCCCACCCCAGAACTCTCTACGAAAGCGCTACTACATGTCAGGCCTGTACCAAGCGGCTGAGACTAAAGCTCCCCACTGAGGAGTCCCTAACTGTAATTCTGACTGACATCTTGATTAGGTCAAGAAGTTCCTTAGGAGACTAGTGAAGCAAACCTCTGGGCATGTCTGTGAGGGACCTTCCAGAGAGGATCGCTAAAGTGGGCCCTACTTGTAGGTGGCACCATCCCATAGGCTGGTGGGCCAGCTAGAGTAAGCTGTGAAGTGGGGAAAGTCAACCTGCTCCACGGCCTCCATATGAACTGCCCTGTCCTTCCCTGTCCCGAACACCTTCCCCATGCTGGACTCCTAGCCCCAAACCATGAACCAAAGCAATCTTTTTTTCCTTCAAGTAAAAACATTATTTATTGTCATTATGGGAGAGGCATGATGTTTATAGTGAGGGATGTGGGCTCACTGAGGGATTGCTCGTGTGGCAATCAGAGGAGAGCTTGTGGAGTAATTTCTCTTTCCACCTTTACACGGCTTCTGGGGATCACACTCGAGTTGCTCCTGAGCCATCCCAATGGCCTCCTTCTAGAGTTTCTGTCAGGTAATTTGGTCATAGCCGCACAAGAGAAGTTAATGGAGTAATACAGACCCTAAGGGCTTAGCTGAAAACCGCAGACCTTGGAGGTGCACACACCCTGACTCCCAGCCCTGAAGGCAGCCTGGCAGGACTTTCGAGGCTTTGATACAGTCCACATGGCCAGGGAAGGGAGACAGAGACCGGATTGTTTAGAGTCAGGAGAATCCACCTTTCTGTCTCTGACACTGTGGTAAATTTCCTGACTTCCCCGTCCATGGGACATGAGCCAGCACAAATATGTCCTGTGTGTGCTGTTCTGAGAAGGGCGATTCAGCCGCACAGCCGATCCATCGACTGTCTCCAAACTGAGGCGGCAGAATTTTCCCTACCGCTCGTATTCCTGGTGTGATGCCCTGTATTTTGGGATTTCCCTCTGGACAGAGAGAGATTAAACAAATAGGCAGTGGCAGAAGGTCAGCGAAGTTGGCTCAAACGGGTGAAGGGTAAAGGAATTAAGATTAAGCCAGTCATGCTCCACTCGTATCAGCGGTTGAGGATTAATTAGAAAAAGCTGTAAGACAGCAGCAGCTCAGGGGTTTTCTGTGTCATTCTTGGCAGACACGGCTGAGAGACTGAACTGCTCAGGGCTGGGCTGGGCTTGCTCAGATTCGTTTCAGTCAGTTCAGCTATGCAATACTTACCTTCATCCAGGGAAAGCCAGTACTTGGGCCTCATCTACCTCTGAGACAGATGTCTCTGAATCTACCAGCACCCTCTTTCTTAGTGGGTTAGTCACTTTTCTCATTATTATGTTCAAATACCTGACAAATGCAACTTCATGGAGAAAGGGCTTATCTTGGCTCCCAGTCTGAGGGGGTACAGTCTACCCTGTCCTGGAAGGTGTGCTGACAGGAACACGAGCAACCGATCACATTACAGCAAGCCGCAAGGAACAAAAGGCAACACTCTGTTTGCTGTCTTCCTTTTATACTGCCTGGAACTTCAGCCCATGGAAATGATGCTGCCCACAGTTAGGGTTACGCCTTCCACTTCAGTTAATCTGATCACAATACTCGCTGGGTGGTGGTGGTGCACACCTTTAGTCCCAGCACTCAGGAGGGAGAAGCAGGTGAATCTCTGTGAGTTTGAAGCCAGCCTGGTCTACAGAGCAAGTTCCAGGATAGGCTCCAAAGCTACAGAGAAACCCTGACTGGAAAAACAAACACAAAAACAAAAAAAAGAAGAAAAAGATAATAATCCCTCACCGACAGGCCCAGAGGTCTGTGTCTGAGGTGAGTCAAATCACTGAGTTCTCAGCCAAGGAACTCTTCACAAACACTCCAGCCCCCAATGACTGAAGTCTACCTATAGCCATACCATAATAAATAGCAAGCAACCACAACATAGGCCGTCAGTGGACCAGACGCAAATGGATTTGGAGGCATTTCCACTCAAACAATTTATTCTAATGTTTGTTTGTGTGTGTGTGTGTGTGTGTGTGTGTGTGTGTGTTGTATGCATGGGACTGAGGCGGAGGCCAGAGGGGGACATCTGCCTTGTTTCCTTGAGTCAGGTCTCCTATTGAACATGAAGCTGGTCAGTTTGGCTAGACTGACTGGCCACTGCACGCTAGGGATCTGCCTGTCTCTGTCTCCCAGTGCTGAGGTTGCAGGCACAGATAGCCATACCTCACTGTTGTGTGTGGGTGCTAGGGATCTGAACTCAAGTCTTCACATTTATACAGCGAGTTCTCTTACCTCCGCATCATCTCCTCAGTCCCAAACCATTGACTTTAAAGCCAGGCACAGGAGACACGGCTAAGGACGGCCCAGTGTCAGCATCCATTCACTCAGGACTGACTGAGTACTTTCTGTTTGAGGCACTGCTGTGACCCCTGGGGCTACAGCAGAGAGTAAAAGATTTTTAATCCTGGTCAAACTGTCAGTTAAATAGAGGAGATAGAAAAAAATAAGAAAACAGTTCAGCACTCTCTCGGCAGCCTGAGATGATGTGCTCTGAAGGAAACAAACCAGAAATACCTTAGCGGTGAGGGGAAGGGTGGCAGCCTGAAGCTGTTTGGGTTTGAGTAGGAGTCTGGAAGCCTTCTCTGGAGACACAGCCCTGAGCTGGAAGCCCAGGGCAGAGGAGTGCATTCATTCCAAGGAGGGGCAAAATGACTGCAAAGTCCAGGAGGTGGGAATGGGCTTGGAAGACTTGAAGAAAAGAAAGATGAATGCATCTGAAGCCTTGGGAGGGAGGGAGAGAATGAGGGGGCACCAAGTTGAAGGAAAAGCCTCAGTGTTTATTAATTCATTTGTATATTCATTGTTTACCGTGCAGCAGAGTCTCTGTGGATCTGAAACTGGCTTATAACTTACTGCGTAGCCAGTAGCCTCAGGCTCACCATCTTCCTGTCTTAGCCTCCCGAGTGCTGGGATTTCAGGTATACACCACCATGCCTAGATTTAAAGCACAATGCTGTTCTGCTTCTCATTCCTTATTCCCCAGTTCCTCCTTCCAAACACTCACAGTATTGGTTCTGACGGACCCATGGTGGCATCCGTTACTTACTGAATAATAGCGATGTGCTACGCTCAGAGCCAGATGGTTTCCATACATAATAGAATTAAGTCACATCAGCCCTGCCAAACAGCTACAGAGCTATCCCTTCTCATTCATGGACAAGTCTCAACAGATACAAGAAAATTGAAATAACTCTCTGAACCTGCTGGATATCAACAACAACCGAAGCAGGATGCTAGGTTAAATCTGAATTTCAAGTAGATGATAATTATTTTTACTTGTAAGCATATCTTAAATGCTGTGTGGGACATACTTACATGAGAGCATTACTCTTTGCTTATTTAAAATCCAAATTTAGCCTATCATCTTCCATTTTATTTGGCTTGCTGATCCCAAGTCTTTTAAGAAGAAGAGCAGAAGGGTGAGCAGGGATTTGCCAGGGATGCAGAAGTGCAGGAGAACCCTGGGAAACTTAGCTTGCAGTTTCATGTTCCAACAATGCAGTTATTGCAACCATTCTTATATTTTTTGGACAATGAAGGCTCAAAATACAACTTTATAGAGTTTCGGAGAACACTTAGAGCCCAGTCTTCTCTCCAACATCTTCTTTCTCCACTCAACCTCTAGTTACTCTTAGTAAGATCATGTCCGTCCCAGAGCCTGAAATTGAATGAGATTTCCCAAGTAGAACAAGCAAGCAACATGCAAATGTTGAACACTCAGAACTTTCTGGTCTTTACTGGACTTACAAGCAGGCCTGAGTCACTCACAGCCAGGGACGCTGCCCCGGACTCAAGGGCTTTTGGTAACGGATGGGTGTGGCTGTGAGGCTGACCTTTCAGAGCTGAACAGAAAATAACAGATCAGCATGGAAGTTCATCACCCTTTCAGGCCTGAGTCTTCTGGAATCAGAGGACCTTCTCAAATCCTCAGTTCTACAACACCAAGGCCTACAAAGGACTCAGCGCTTCTAGAGACTAAAAGACTCTAAAAGGAAAATTCCAGAAAGACAAGGTTAGAATCTTTTCCCTACTCTACAGCAGTGGAATGGATCTGTTACTTAGGATAGATCTTTACTAACAGTAATTGAACTGAAACAAGGAACAGGGACTGCCCATGTAGGCCTTGTGCCAGGAAGCTGGCAAAATAACTCAATGGATAATACACATATCCTACAACTCTGGGCTCAGAATTTAGAGCCCCAAATCAGTGTATAAGCCGGGTAGTTATGGCAACCCACCTGTAATCTCAGCATGTAGGAGGCAGAAACAGGGTGCTATCAATGGTTTATAAATTAAGTAGTGAGCCCAACCAGGCTAAATATTTGCTAAGGCTATGTTCTTAGGAAGTGACAATATTTGTGCCCAGCGCTGATCTCAAGGCATAAGGTCATAACTCTTGAAATATGGTTGGAAATAATCTTTCTTAAACAGCACTCCATTCCATGACCTCATTCTACAGATAAAGAGACGTGTGGCCTAGCAGAGGGTTGAGAGCACGGGCTCAAGGCCAGAGAAGCTGAGTTTAGATTCCACCTGAACTTTATGACTGTGTGACCCTGAGCAAGAGTTTCCATGTAGCACATGGATAGAGATGGCACATGGATATCTGATGGCACAAGATAGAGAGAGCTATTGCGCAAGACTGTGTCTTCACAGTCTTGGGAGAATGTCCCAAAGTTTGGAGGGAAGTGAAAGGAGGCACACTGTATCCAGCAAGACTCCTTCCCAAAACTCTAGTCCTGGATGCCAAGTAGGCATGCAGGGGAGACATGCTATCTTAGAACTCTCAGTGACTCTCTAAACTGCTGGAATTTTTAGGAAGACAACCAGGTAATCACTGGTTTTCATGGCCCTTTTGAATTTTTATGCCAGATTGGGCTAATGCTTTGGTGGCCCAAGACCTCCAGATCCCGTTGGATGAGGGGTGTGTGTGTGTGTGTGTGTGTGTGTGTGTGTGTGTGTGTGTGTATTTAGTACATTTATGTGTTTAGTACATTTATGTGCATTTGCATGTAGAGGGCAATGGTCAATCTTGAGTGCCATTTCTTAGATTGCTGTCCACCTTGTTTTTTGAGACAGCCTCTCATTGTCCTAGAGCTCAATGATTTAGCTAGGTTAGCTAGTCATTAAACCTCAGGTTCTGCCTGTCTTTGTCTCCCCAGATCTGGGATTACACGTATATGTCAGAGTGGTTGGCTTCTTCTATTTTTTTAATGTGGGTTCTAGGGGTTGAACTTTGGTTCTCATGCTGACTAGGTTATTTTCCAGTCCTTCCTCTTCCCCCTTTTAACCTTAAGACTATTTATCTGAAATAAATACAGAAGCAAGGGGAAGATAAAGTCACAAAATGTTCAGGAGGCCAGGTATATGGCACATGGAGGCAAGAGAATCTCTGTGAGTTCAAGGCTATCCTGGTCTACAAAGCAAGTTCCAGGCCAGCCAGGGTCACACGGTAAGACCCAGTCTCAAAATAACCAAACAAATAAAAATAATACAAAATGTGCAGGGGTTGGACCTTGAAAATAGTTAAATTGGATTTTTTTTTTTTTTTTTTTTTAGTTTTTCGAGACAGGGTTTTTCTGTGACTTTGAAGCCTGTTCTGGAACTAGCTCTTGTAGACCAGGCTGGCCTCGAACTCACAGATATCTGCTTCTGCCTCCCAAGTGCTGGGATTAAAGGTGTGCACCACCACCGCCTGGCCTTAAATTGGATATTTTAGGATGGCTGGTGTACTAGTAAATGAAGCCTCTGGCATCTAAGGATTAGCTTTCCGTGAGTGAGTAGGATAGCCCTGAAAAATCCCTGTCCTTTAGGCTGTGTTCATTAATCACTTGCTTTGTGCCTGACATTGTACAGGATCCCAGGATAAATACCTAATAAAGAAGGTCCTTGACGCATCACTTCAGGAAGGGGACCAGCTATGACAGAGGGTGTTCCCAAGGAAGTGACTGTTGAGCTGAGATCTGAAGAGTGAGTGGAGCTGACTTAGGCAGGAGACCAAGCAGACCTGCTCTAGAGCTGTCCAAGTTAATAACCAGCAGGGGAATTGGGTGGCTCATGGGGATCTTTGTCAGAACTGCCAGTAAATTTCCACAAGCTGCAGGATTTGGTTGGCTTGTTTCGGTTTGGGTTTTTGAGGCAGAGTCTCTGTAGTTCAGGTGACCTGTGACTGGACCCTGTAGTTCACTTAGGCTTAGATCTCTCACAGACCTTCTAGACTTCTGGATTTTTAGAACAATCAGGTAATCACTGTTAGCATTTTCAGTAATGGGACAATCTCCTGCTAGAAAATCTGAAGAAAAACATTGCATTAGTAATGCTTCTGTGAGGATGTGGAACCAAATCTAATTGTGAAGCCATAGTAGACAACCAGGCGTGGTGGCTTGCGTCTAATTCTGTCACTTGGGGAGCTGAGACAAGAGAATTGCCAAGAGTTTGAGGTCATCCTGGGCTACCCCAGGGACTTCTAGGCCATCATGGGATGCCAAATGAGTCAATCAGTCTGTCTATCTCTCTCTCTCTCCCTCCTCCCCCAGAGTATAGTTAACACAATTTAGCAAACTCATGGGGAGGATTAAATAAGTTAAAATGGAAAGGCATTTCTGTAAAATATTTGTGGGTTTGTCTGATTTTCCAAAAATATATTTCTTCAAATCCACCAACTTTCCAGAAAACAAAGACAGACTGAGCAGCGGTCTCAGCTGGGAGCGGACTAGAGAGACAGAATTCCATGGGTGTACATGAGACACCTGGAAAACACCGCATCTGAACTGCTAGGTGATTGTCTTATGTGGGCGTTGTGCTTCTCAAATTCCACCACTGTACTGTGGATATGGAAGAAATGTCCTGTTCTGGAAATACAGAATGAAGGCTGTATGAACTAAAGGGCGTGCCTGAAACTTCCTTCTAACAGGTCACAGAAATAGAGGGAGAAGCAGACGCAACAAGATGTTACTAATTGGTGAATATGACTGAAAGGCACACGTTTTTTCGTAGTATTTCAAACTCCTGCTAGTTTTGAATATTCTTTTTTTTCTAAATAAAAAGTGCTAATAAATTGTCAATAAATAATAAGATTGACAATAAAATAGAGGGCGATTTCATGCCATGACTCGCCCAGGCTTGGTGGCCAACAGCGACTCAGCCCACTTGGACCCTTGAACCCCAGAGAGCTGTATACCCCCAGAGCCTCTCATACAAGGAGAGCATACCTCCTCTGTGTTGGGGACATTGGCGATCTTTTTGGAGTGTGCGACGTGACCCACCACACCCATGTCCAGAGGGAAGACGATCTCGGAGTCAGGCACCACCAAGCAGTCCTCCAGGACGGCATCCTTGTGGACATTGAAGAGCCTGGTGGCGAGCTCTGCGATGCCATTGCGGGTCCGGTACATGAACAGGCTCATGCGGTCAGCCTGCAGGAGGAAGCAGAGCTTCTTCATGACGTTGAATGTGCTTTTCTCAGCCTGGAGGTTCTCCTGAAAGTCCCGCAGCAGGTCAAAGATGATTTCACTCTCCTCCACGCTATTCACCGTGTGGTAGTTGCTGAAGTCCACCGCTGCCTCCTTGGCCCCGAGGAGGTCTGAGATGACCTTCCCCCGGTAGTGGTAATTATAGTATTGTTTGGCAAAGCCAATGTTTGAGTCCAGGAACTGCTCTACCTCCTCAGCTGTCACCTCACCCATGGTTGGGACTCCCTCTTGCTGCTCCCAAGGAAGAGTTCAGGCTCAGGCCTTTCCAGAGCCGTTTCCCAGCAAATTGAATTCAATGTGCCCCGTGTCGGTCTGGACCTCTCTGGGTCTTGTCTGTAAATCTCACTGAGAGGGCCACACGGGAGCCGGAGCAAGCAGAGAGATTAAGTCATTAATACTTCCTAAGAATAAAAATTATGAGGCTCAGCATGTTCCAGATGCCAGTGGGCTCTGGGAGAGAGAACAAGAGTGGCCTTTTCATCCTGGTCCGATAAGGGCTTAGAGAAGACATTCATCTGCACAGCACTCCTGCAGAGGATGTTACAGGCAGCTCGGGAACAGCCTGCTACCTACCCGTAAATGCGTCCTCTCTGCCCCCAGTGGCTTTCTTTGGACCTGTGACACCCACGCCTGACGATTACTGTTTAGGAGACTGGTTTGGCTTCTTGGTCAGTCAGAAGAGCTAACAGGAGTATCTACAGTCCTCCACACTGGAAGGGTTAGCACTTTGACATCGCCACCTGCGAGCCTCCCTACCCGTTCCTCCAACCCGAACCTTCCTCTCTTTTACTGTGATAAAATGCCCTGACAAATCGCAGCTTAGGGGGAAAAGGGTGTATTTGAGTGCACAGCTTCAGGTTACAGTTCATCACTTGCCGGGGTCGGGGGTCATAGCAGCAGGAGCCTGAAACAGCTGATCACATCGCATCCACAATCAAGAGCAGAGAGAATGAATGCAGGCACTCCCGCTTGCTCGCTTGCTCATGGTTCGACTTACCCATTCTACAGTTCAGATCCCCTGCCTAGGGAATAGTGTTGTCCAGAGTAGGCTGTCTTCTACATCAATTACCTTAATTAAGACAACCCCCAATCCCTCATTGAGACCGTCTTCCCAGGTGACTCTAGGTTGTGTCGATTTGACAGTTAAAGCTAGCCACCCACACTCACTCCCTCTTTCCCTAAGCCTCCCAAGTGTGGGGCTTCCGTTGCCATGGCTGCTCCAGGCTGCTTGTATTGTACACAGGTATATCATGGTCTAACCGACTCTTGGCCTGATTTCATAATTTCTGCACACAAGGCTTTCTTGGGTTTGTATTTCAATGGTTTCTAATTTTAGTATTCTAAAGGCCCTTGTAAAAAAAATAACACACCTTCCATAGTTTTATTATAAAAATAATATATGTTCTCTGTAGAAAATAATGCAAAAGGACAATTAAAAGTCCATGTGAACCTACTGCTTGGAGGTAACCTCTAGTTCACAACTGGTCCTTCCAGAGAGACTGACTTTTGAAAGTCTATTTCCTTTCAACTCAATCTTTTTTCCTGGTTGTCCTTTCCTCAATGCGCTTTCTCTGACTCTAGCCTGTGCCTCCTTGGGTCGTTCATCAGAAATGCACACCACAATCTGTGGGTTATCAACTCCAGAGACTCTAGAAACACCAGCATTCTTCTTGATGCGCCTCTTCTGCACAAAGGGAGAAGCACGCGCTCTTTCTTCATGAACCTTACCTTAGGTTCCATGACAGCCCTGTGCTGGGAGCAGTGCCTTGTCAATGCTGTGGAATGCATGACTGTAAGCAGTAGTGGCCCTTTGAACTTTGTAAAGGGACTTTATTGTAAAGTGAATTATGTCCTTCCTTGTAAAATGTAATAAATTCTTGGACCCATTTAGTACTATGTACAAAGGTACCCCTCTCCACCCAATGGTAAACCATGACTTCCGCACAGGTTAGTGCTGCAGAATTCTCAGCTCAGCAGATTTGTGGTTTTCATCGGTATCGTCATGTGTGACGGTAGTTCAGAATCCTCTTAGTGGGATGAACAAGTCACAATTTATTTATATATTATTTTTAAGGGGGGGTGCTCCTTACGCTGATAGTCCACATGACCGTCTGAACTTCTCTAAGCCAGACGTCTTTCCCAGTTCTACGCAGTCTGCAGACGGTCAGGCTTCAGTATCGCTCGTCATGTCTTGTTATCTTAGCCCAGAAAAGTTCACCACCTTCCCCCAGTTCCTGCCAAGCTTCCCATTCTATTTCCTTTACTGTGTTTATTCTTTCCAGAAATTCTCTTGGTTTCTCCCCTTGTTCTCCTCTCTGCCTTCCCCCATTGGACTGGGAGCTTCATGAGGACAGAGACCTATCATTGTTTGTTCCCTAAGCCTTCTTCTAGGGCTGTCTGGCACATCCTTGGGGTACAGCATTGTTTTGTTTTTATTTATAAGTTTTAAATGTTCTTGACTACTGAACCTTATGCAATATAGAAAGGCAAAAAAGAAAATTAAAGATGAAATGTTTTTTCATGCTTAAAGGTTTTTGAAATACTTGCATATGCCAAGACTAATGTGGTTTTCCCATCTTTGTCGGCTATCATGAACATCTTTCAAAGGTACTTCTCATCCACTGTAATGACTGCAGAATATTCCTCTATGTTGTGGCACCGTCTTCAACAGCAAGGGCTCCTCACTTCAGCCCCATTGACACCTTGAGTCCAATAGTTTTTCATACACACTAAAGATACTTATCTCAGTTTCCAGCCACTAAATGCCAGAGAAGTCCCTTGGAATTGCGATAATTAAGAATAACGTGGACATTTCCCTGTGTCCTCTGAGAGGTAAATGGGTCTCTATGGTTAGATATTTGGGTTTCTGTGCATGTGGGTGCTGGTGCCCATAGAGGCCAGAAGAGGGCGTTGGATCACATGGAGTTGGAATTACAGACAGTTGGGAACACCTGATATGGGTGCTGAGACTCGAACTCTGGTCCTTGACAAGAGCAGCAAGTGCTCTTAACTACTAAACCGTTTCTCCAGCCCCTATAGTTCAGGGTCTGATTTTTCTAGTACTACAAATGTTATAATCAGTATCCTTATTTTTTTTTTTATTAAAAGTACCTGTAAATAAAATTCTAGTCCCAAGAGCTTGTAGGTATCTAAGGATTTGAATAAATAATGACTTTTCCCTAAGGCTGTAGCCCAGTGAACAAAAGGCTGTTTCCACCGTCTGTACCAGCCTGTCGCCGATTTACCTGATATGAATAGTTCTACAGAATAGGACCCTCGTAGTCATTCTAAAATCCTGTATTATAGATACTAATTTTGCAGGCCAGTGGGTATGAACATACCATGGTGTCTGTGTGGAGGTCGGAAGATAATCTGTGGGAGTCAGCTCTCTCCTTCCACTGTGTGGGTCCTGGGGACTGAAATCAGGTCATCAGTCTTGGCTGTAAGTGCCTTTACCCGCTGAGCCATTTTGCTGGACCCTTTTATTGTTTTTTTTCACAACTTCCATGCACATATTCTAAGGTCCATTCTAATATTTTTTTTCATCCATTTGGGGATTTGAATTTTATTCTTGCTGTTCCCCACCAACCCTGAACCTTCTACTCAGCCTAAGTGCCACAGCCTCCAAGTATTGTTCTTTGATGTCCCAATACATTATTTTGGGACCCCCTCCCCAACCCATTGATTTCTTTCCTTTTCAAGGGAATTTCTACACAGGTTGTGCTATATCTGTACTTTCATACAGTTCAGTTCCTTGAGCATAAGACTAAAATTCTACTCAATCAATTAGGTATTTATTTTATTTTTTGAAATAATCTTGGTGCTTTGCCCAGGTTGAGCACAAGAGATCATCCTCAGCTTCCTGAGTACCTAGAACTTCGGGTGTGTATTTTGGCTTTAAACTAGGTCTAAAAGAGTGTCCCAAAGAGGCCAGCCCAGGACCTTTCCTATAGTGTGACACTAAGCTCGGTTCTGATTATGAATATTGACCTTGTTTTATAGGATGATATATTTTTACCACCTTTTTCAATGTACCAGAATGAGCAAAGCAAGGCTGTTGAAGAAACGTGGTCTTCAGTGGCAGCATGAGGTGGTGGATACTTTAGAAGGTAGGGTTGGAAGATATCAAGGACATGGAGCCTCCACTCTGCTGAAAAGATAGTGTTGTTGCTAGAATGTTCAACTTATGGGGCTCATCAACTGCTCTGAAGATGGAATGTTACAAGCAAGCCTACTGGATTTGGTTCTCAGTTTTCAGCACACAAAAATGACTGCTGAACTTGCCTAAAGGTGAGATGGTCCTTCGGGGTTCCTGCTTCATGAAAGAGTCTGCCAGACTTTCTGCAGGACACAGAAGAAAGTGACTGACAAACTGCCAATATAAGCAAAACAGTCTTTTAAATTTCCTGCTTCATGAAAAAGTCTGCCAGATACTATGGGCCTAGAGCTAATGATGGATGCCCCAGCGTTACAGAAGAACTTTTGGTGACTTTCCAGGCAATGAGATGTCTCTGTCAATTCTAGAGTTTTGGAGGTTGCTTATCATGCACTTTCTGTTTACTTAGGTAATATTATATCCTTCTGGGGTCTTTGATGAAGTTGAAGACAGATAGTTGTAAATATAGTTTTCCTTAGTTATGATAAAGGATAAATTAGATATAAAAATTAAACTCACAAAAAATATTGTAACCGTTATTCTTGCTTGATACCTGTTTTATTATATGTAATTTTACTATGTTAAAGTTTAAATTTTCCTTTTTATTTAGACAGAAAAGGGAAGATAATGTAGGATTCCCCTATGTACTCTGTGAATATGTTTTATTCCCATTGGTTAATAAAGACGCTGCTTTGACTTATGGCAGGGTAGAATATAGCAGGGTGGGAAATCCAAGCAGAGACAGAGAAGGAAAGAAGGCAGAGTCATAGAGACATCATGTAGTCACCCAAGATGCAAGAGGTAACAAACCAAGAGCTTTGTGGTAAAATTTAAAGTAATAGAAATGGCTTAATTTAAGATATAAGAGTTAGTTAATAAGAAGCCTGAGTTAGTAAGCCAAACAGTGTTGTAATTAATAAAGTTTCTATGTGATTTGGGTGGCTGGGAAATCAAATCAGACTCTCAGCTTACACAAGGCAGCTCAAGTCCTCTTCACAGCCCTCACCACTTCAACCAAGTCTCCAGCAGGAGATAGCATCTAATGTGAGCCAAGCAAATGTCAGAATAACGTTCCTAGACCTCCAGGAGTATGAGCTCCATAAACCTCCGTGTGTGTGTGTGTGTGTGTGTGTGTGTGTGTGTGTGTGTGTGTGTATGCATGTGTGTGATGTGTGCCTGGGCGTGTGCATGTATGCGTGTATGTGCATATGTGTGCACAAGTGCACATGTCCATACCTGCACCCATGAAGCCCAAAGATTAGTGTTGGATCTCTATCACTCTTCACCTTAATTTTTTTGCTTGTTTGTTTGAGGCAGAGCCTCACTATGTAGCTCTGGTTGACCTGGGACTCGCTTTGTAGACCAGTCTGGTCTTGAGCTCACAGAGATCCTGCCTGCCTCTGAGCACTGGGATTAAAAGCATGCCACTATGCCCAGCTCACTTTACTTTAAAAAAAAAAAAAAAAGACTTGTTTATTTATTTATTTAATGCGTAGTTTTTTATTCGCCTAACCTTTTGAATGTGTACTGTGTGTGCAGGTGACTGTAGAGACCAAAAGAGGGCAGCAAAGCCCAGGGAGCTGGAGTAAAAGCAGTTGGAAGCTGTGTGGTGTGGGTGCTGGGACCTGACCCCAGATCTTTTGTGAGAGCAGCAAATGCTCTTAACCACTAGGCCATCTCTCCAGACCCTCTACCTTCTTTTTTGAACTTGGGTCTCTCACTGAACCTGGAGCTCACTGATTGGCGAGACTGGATAGCCACTGAGCATCTGAGATCCTCCTATTCCTGCCCCTTTTCTCAGACTACACCACCCCCGGTACTGGAATTACAAGTAACATGCTGCTTTGTTTTGTTTTTATGTGAGTGCTGAGGATCGAACTCAGGCTTGCCAAGCACCTTATCCACTGAGCCATCTCCCCTGCTCCAAACTTCTTTTCTTAACAAATTACCCAAATACACAGGGCAGTTGATGGTGCACACCTTTAATCCCAGCAGTCAGAGGCAAAGGCAGGTGGATCTCTGAGTTTGAGGACAGTCTGATCTATAGATACAGAGCTCCAGTACAGCCAAGGCTATCCAAAGAAAACCTGTCTCAAAAAGGGCAAAGCAAAAACAAAACAAGCAAACAAAAAACCCAAATTACTCAAATGAACTGATGTTTGCAATAGGTTGTTTCTTAAACTATCTCTGGTTTCAGATATTAGGTAAAACACTGGAAAAGCAGTGCTTTGGAAACAAGAACTTCTTAAACCATAAAGGAAAGTCTTTTTGTATAATTCACTCAAAAAAATAAAGTGCTCCCAGGAAGAGAAAAAACAGGTTATGATAAGTCCAACATGACACTCACTCATTCTGTGACTTTGAGGAAGTCCACCTTGGCCAAGTCTTCAATTTCATTATCATCACACAAAAGAGTTGATTTATCTCTAACCTGCTAGCCTCAGGGTTCCAAGTGAGTTCAGCGTGAGGGGAGAACTGGCCAGGAACAGTTAATCCCTCCATTCCTAGCCCATAGCCTTGCTAAAGGAGTCTTCTGAAATAATAGCTGCAGAAGTTTATTTAGAATGACCCCTACTCCACAATCCAGACTTCAAAGATGAAAAAACGCAAAACAGAAACCTTAGCTGACTCAAACCACAGGTGATTAAAGTAATTTCTAAAATGAGACAGGATGTATGTAACATGAATTTCACCATTTGAAACATGCCATCTTCAGCACTTGGGAGGCAGAGGCAGGAGGGATCATTTATGAGTTAGAGACTGGCCTAGTCTACAAAGTGAGTTCCAGGCCAGCTAGGGCTACACAATGAGAACCTGTCTCAATCATAGTCATAATCATAACAATCATCATTATCATAATGATGATGATATACCATCTGATACAATTCCTGCCTGTGCAGCCATTGCCACCAATTGCAGAATCACACCAAGTCTCTTGTGTGTCTGAAGTCACTCCCAGCGCTCCTCCCTGCTCACACCCAGGCAAACACCCACCTACTTCATTTTCTTTCCTGTATACTTCCTAGGACATGAATTGTGCAATGTGTGGCTTTTGTGTTGGACTTTTTCTTTCATTTTCTTCCTTTCTTTCATTTACTTATCTATTTATTCATTCATTTATTGTTGAGGAAGAGTCTCCCGTAGCCCAAACTGTCCTTGAATTCTCTGAATTGATGTAGAAAAGGAGGGCTTTAACACCTGATCCTTCTGCCTCCACCTCCCAAGCAGTTGGGATTGTAGGGTGCACTCACACCTAGTATAACTTCTTTCAATTAGCATAATATATTCAAGGTCTCCATCCATGCTTGATTCCTTTTTATGTATGGTTATACCACAATTTACCTACTCATTCATCAGACTGAACGTTTTGATTGTTTCCACTTGTGGGCTATATGTTCAGTTGTTTTTCTCACTGCTCTGACCAAATACTTGGCAAAGAGCAACTTACATGGGGCAGGAGGGTGGAGACTATGAGGGTCTATCCTGGTGGGGAAGCACGGCAGCAGAAGTGTGGGGCAGGTGGTCACATTGTGTTCCCAGGCAGGAAAACGGACACAAATGCTGGTGTTTGGCTGGATTTTTCCTTTCTGTTTAGTCCAGAACCCTGGCTCAGGGAGTGGAACCCTGGCTCAGGGAGTGGGAGTGGTGTTGCCCATCTAGAAAGGTGGATCTTCCCTGCTCAATTAGACATTTCTACAATCACCCTCAAAGAGACGCATCCAGATGGTTAATCAACTGTCAAGATTAACCATCATAGCTGTTGTGAACAGTTGTGTATAGTGTTTTTATGAACATGTCTTCAATTGTCTTGAACATATTCAGGAGTGGAACCACTGTGGGTGATTTTAAGATTCCAAGTTTTAGGGTAAAGAAGATGAAATCAAAGGAAGGAACAGGGAGCACACAAGGCAATACACAGGGCTAGGAGAGGTGTCTGTGGGTGTAATGGTCTGTCCTGTCCCTTTAAGAGACAAGCCGCCCCCCCCCTCCAGGCAGATCTTCCTTCCTCTTCCAGTCTGAGTCCTTTCCTTTCTGTCTCTTTTCCCACCCCATTCTGGTTCGTTCTCTCTCTCTCTCTCTCTCTCTCTCTCTCTCTCTCTCTCTCTCTTTCTGCCTTTCTCTATTCTTTTCCCTTTTCCCCTTTCCCTTCCATAACCCACTAAATAAATATTCAACTTCACTCTGCATGGCGCGCCTATCCATCTTGGTCTCTCACCTGCCATATGGCTCCCTGCCTGGGACTGGCTGCCTTGGTGGCCCGCTGTGGTCTTAGGACCCACTGTTCACTACACCACTCATGGACCTGCAGCGTTTCTGCTGCTGTGCCCCTTGGGGAACTGCAGAATTTTTATTTTAAACCATAACAGTGGGAAACTGAAGGGTTAAGGGCAGTGGGGAGCAAAATCATTTTGGAAAGACCGGGACTCTGAAATCCGAGGTCTGACTGAACAAAAATGGGCTGGTCAGCATATTAGTAGTCACCACACATTGTAGTGCTGGGTGTAAAGTTTTCCACAGACAAGGGTGAAGAGGCTGGGGGTGTCTGAGCAAGAGAAATCTCTGAAGATCTGTCGGGAGGGTGCCAGCTTGTTCAGAAAGGTTCCTGAGAGCAGGGTGATCTACTAAGACAAAGGTATAAGTTACTATAATCAAAAGGAGGAAACTGGGTGTGGTGTGCATAGCAGTAATTCCATAACTCAAGGGGCTAAAGAAGGAAGATTGCTATTTAAGGCCAGCCTGGGCTACATAGGAAACTTTGAGGCCAGAAAAACTATCCAGTAAGACTCTGTCTCCAAAAACAGAAAACGAGACAGAAGGAGGCTAGGCCTGGTGCTGCACACATGCTATCCCAGGGCTTGGGAGGCTGAGACAGGGGAATGAGAAGAAAATCTGTCAAATGCTGCATCAATTATTTAAAATCATTTTATGTGACTATTGTGAGGGATTAAATGAGTAATGTTTTATTACTCTATAATATAATACAAAGTCGTGAATGTGAACATTAAACTGAATCATAAAACTGACAGAAATTTTATTTCCACACACAAATGGCAATGTGTTAAATTTGATGGTAGTTATTCAGTTATTTTTCATTTATTTTAACTATAAAATACTTGGTTCATCGTATGGGTAGTAAGCTCCATGCCGTTGGTACCAACTTGTACTTAGTCATGGTTCTAGTACTGTGAAGAGATACCATGGCCAAGGCAACTCTTACCAAAAAAAAAAAAAAAAAGCATTCAGTTGAGGTTAGCTTACAGTTTTAGAGGGTCAGTCCATTACCATTATGGCAGGGGGGCGTGGCGGCATTCAGGCAGGCCCTGGAGTCTGGGTCGTCTCTGTCACTGTGATTCTGTAGGATCAGCCTGTGTCCCTGTACAGGACATTTCGCTGTCATTAAGTGCTGCTTTAGCTCTCATTTCCTGATGGAAGGAAGACCTTTCTCTCCTAGGCTTGCCAAACCCCACCTCCTCCAGAAAGCCACAGAGGCCAGTGTCCCTGACAGGACGGCTGCTTTAGAACTGCTAGATAGCCTTGCAGGGCCCCACCTTCATTTTCCACACATCTTGGTTCACTTTCATATTTTATTTATTCTTACCCTTGACCTAGAGTTGGTGTCAGTTCCTGTCTGACTACCTATTGACTATTCTTATTCAGCTAGATGAATTTCCTGTTGAGTTTGGAAGATCCTTTCTGGTTTTGGATGAGGATCTAACCTGGGGTCATTTGTAAAACTCGTCAAGGTTTGCCGTTATCTTTACTTTGCTTCACGTTTTTTTATCCTTTAGGCTCAGATTTGATATGGGATTCCCCTCTGTATGCTGCGAATACCATTGGTTAATAAAGGAATTTCTTTGGGCCTATAGCAGAGCTATAGGGGAACAGAGTTAGGTGAAGAAAACTAAACTGAATGATGGGAGAAAGGAGGAAGAGTCAGGGAGAAGCCATGGAGCTGCCCGCCAGAGATAGACACACTGAAATTTTGCTGGTAGGCCACAACCTCGTGGTGATGCTCAGATTAATGGAGATGGGTTAAATTAAGATGTAAGAGTTAACCAATAAGAAACTAGAGTTAATGGGCCAAACAGTGATTTGATTAATATGGTTTCTGTGTGGTTATTTCGGGTCTGAGTTGCTGGAATGCCAGGAAACAAACAAGTGGCCCTTCTAACAACAATTCTTTTTTAAAAACACAATTCTTTATTGATTCTTTGGGAATTTCATATCATGCACCCCAATCCTGCTCTCCTTCCAGTCGATTCATATCCACCCCTCAACTCTGCATCATTTTCCCCTAAGAACCCTCCAAATTAATAAAAACACACACACACACACACACACAAACCCACCTCGCTCCTCTGCCTTTCCAGCACCTCTTCATTCATCCTAGTGGCATAGGGTGCTGCCGTGTGTCACAGTGTACCCTTTACTCAAATCAGCCCAACCTACAAAATGTTCATTGCAATGAGTCATTGGTCTGGTTCTAGTCCTCTGGCCTCTGGCACACAATCATCACTGGACCCTCATCAGAACTCCTCTCAGACATCCTGCTATCGCCCTGAAAGAATTTTGTTTTAGCTTCTTTTTTATTTTATGTGCATGAATGTATTGCCTACATGTTTGTGTCCAGTGTTCACAAAGCTCAGAAGAGGGCTTCAGATTATCTGGAACTGGAGTTAGGGACAGTTGTGAGCCCCCATGTAGGTGCTGGGAATTGAACCTGGGTCCTCTATGAGAGCAACAACTGCTCTAAACCACTGAGTCTTCTCTCCAGCTAGGCCCAAATTCTTAACAATGGGTTCTGTAACCTTTTTTTTTCTTTAAGTTAGGAACTTTGGGTATATCATAGTCTGGTTTCTAGGACTGCATGCAACAAAATACTCGAGACTAGGACTTACAAAGAACAGAGGTTTATTTAGGTTAGGAGTTCTAAAATTTCACAAATCCAGTGTTGTGGTGAAGGCCATCATAGTTCCTGGCCATCATGGGAGTGGACAAGATCACATGGCATGGCAGGACACCAGAAGGTTTCAGGAGCTTAGCTAATTTGTTTCGGGTGATCTGTTGCCTCAGTGTACCTCAAAAATGACATTAACCCCTTTTATGAGGAACTTCCCAGTTATCTGTGCCCCCACCCTTACCCCTTCAAGGTCCCACAACCTCAGCCCCACCACACCAATGGCCAGTATTCCAGCACATGAAAAACGTTAATAGAAAATCAGGATCCTTCCAAAAGGTTCAGCCAAATCCCATCTTAAGTGCGGCTTTGACAATGGCATAGAAAGGCAGCAGGAGGGCACACACATTTAGGCGCCAGAGCCAGAAAGAGTTCAGTTTAAACCCTGTTCCTTTAATGAAAAAAGTTTTTGCCTTAGGGGAAATTATTTAAACTGCTGTATCAATTTCCTTATTTGCAACTTATTGATAATGATATTTATTGACCGAACTGCTGGGAGGCTTACACACTGAACAACTGACAACTGGGTCTCAAGAAGCATAGCTTTTAATTAAACTGATAACACAGTTCAATTACTAGGCAGCGTTCATTTGCTTTTGGTTTCTGTGACAAAACAGCTCTGACCAAAAAAGAGCTTAGAGGAAGAAGGGGACTTATTTGGCTTCCATTTCCAGGTCAAAGTCGGCCCACCCTGCAGGAGCTCAAGCAGAAACTGAAGCAGAAATCACAAGGAACACTGCTTCCAGGCGCCTGCTCAGCGACTTTGCTTACACGTCACGGTCCCACCTGCCTGGGGATGGTGCTGCCCATGGTGGGCTGGGCCCTTCCTCAGCAATTATCAATCTAGACAATCTTTGCCAGAATAGCCACGGGCAAGTCTGACCAGGTCAATGCTTCATTTGAGGTCCCCTCTTCCCAGCTGATTCTAAGTTGTATCAAATGGAAAGTAAAAGTTAATGAGGACAGGCGGTGACAGATGTGCCCATTTCCCCATTATTTCCTGTGAGGTAGGATCTCATAACACAGCCCAGGCTATCTCTCGTCCATCTTCCAAACGCCATTGGGCCTGGTTCTCCTTCTCCTCCCTTCTCTCTTTGACTTTTTTTGGGGGAAGGTCTCATATGCCTCAACCTCCTGAATTCTGTTACTATAGCTATGCACTAGCATGCCTGGCTCCTTTTGTTTAAAGAAACTTTTTATTATTTCCTCTCTATATTATAGAGTACATGAATACACATATAGGTACACTTTTATAACGTTGAAAACTGAAAAAATTGACAGGAAAATAAAAATAACATAGCAGTTATCACTCAGAGACACATCTTCCTTCTCTTCCCTTCTGCCTCTTTCTCCTCCAACCCTTTTCTTTCTTTCTGAAAGTGTCTCTTCTTGCCCAGGCTGGCTTCAAACTCTCTCTATAGCTGAGAATTCTTTGACTTTGATTCTCCTGCCTCCAGTGCTGGAATTGCAGGATGAGCCAACATGCAGTGCTGGGGACTGAACCCAGGACTTCGTGGGTACCAGGCAAGCACTCTAACAACTGAGCTACACCCCCAGTCCCCATCTTTCTTTGCCAAACATGCAATTAAACAAAAAACCTGATGTTGTACAACGCATCCTTCTATGTTTGATAAATATGTACATATATTCCTGTACCATGAGATATTTTTTAGCAGATGATTTTTAATGGCGTCATTGACTTTCACTGGGTGGTTGCATCATAATTTAGTTGACATATTTTCAGTGGTTATTTGGGCTGCTTCATTTCGTGTGTGTGTTTTGTTGATAAGCGTCTTAGTTTCATTTTCTGTTGCCGTGATGGAAATCCTGACAGAAATGACTTAAAGGAGAAAGAGTTTATTTCACTCACAAGTCCAAGCTACAGTCTATCGTTATGGGGACCAAGGAGAAGAAAACTTAACACAGCTACTCCCATGTGTCTACAGCCAAGAGCGCAGAGAGCAATAAATTAATGCATGCCTGCTTGTTCAGCTCAGTTACACAGTCTAGAATCTGCCTAGGGAAGGATATCATCTACAATGGGCAGATCTCCTCAACTCAATACATTTAATTAAGAAAATATTTCACAGACATAGCCAAAGCCATGACTGTTAGATGATCTACTTCATGTGAAGTTGATACTTAAAACTTAGCATCACAGTGTCTTTATCTTACATAGGGTTTTATTATGTAGTTTAGGCTGACCTCAAATTCACTATCCCCATGTCTCTACTACCATTCAAGTGCTGGGGTTATGGGAATGTGCCACCATACCCTACTTTTTGTTGATGTTTCGTAGATTTTTCATTTTATGTGCATGAGTGTTTTGCCTGTATGCATGTGCATCACATGCATGACAGGTGCTCTTGGAGGTCAGAAGAGGACATGAGATTCCCTCGAACTGGAATTACAGATGGTTGTAAGCCAACATGTGGGTGCTGGGAACCAAATCCAGGTCCTATGAAAGAGCAGTCAGTACTCAATCGCTTAGCACCTCTCCAGCCCTTGTTTTTAATGAACACTTGTATACTTAAATGTCTGTTTATTTGCTTGATCGCTTTCTTATTTTCTTAACCAAACTCTTGACCAGAAAGAGAACAAGTACATTTCTAATCTTTAAGACCTTGTCTTGGCTATCCATCAGAGTTTAAACAAATACTGCAAAAGTCAATATTTTATTGCCAAGATCACATTTCATTTTGAGTGTCCATTTCCCACAGTTCTTAGCCTGTGTTCTTGAAAGCAATCTGGACACTGTGCCTTGTGACTGCCTACTTTCTTTACCTAAATATTTATAACAAGGGATGTGTGCTCCTTCACACTGGGTGTGAGAATCACATTTCTCTTCTGTCTCCAAATCAAAGTTTACATGTTCCAAGTACCCACCCCACAGTGCTGGAAAGATATTCAATCCCAATTGTTATAACCACTAGCCTAACATCCGATCTTGTGAAAATCTGCTTGGCTAGGCCCGTAAGAGCCTTCTGGCTATGACTATACTTGGCTACCACATGCATGTCTCTCATTCGAGATGACATGGCCCCCAAATGCACTGAGTCTTCTCTCAGATGGAGCTCAGGAGCCTTGCTGTACGTGACCTTCATGACACAGGCGCCCCTTCCCTGGGGCACCAACAGCCACTGCGTAAGAGACTCAGCTACCTCTCCAGTGAAGGAAAACCCCAAAACTATTCACTCAAAGCCTAATTCTTGTCTCCATCTTAGAGAAGTTTCTTTAATTTTAAAGGTCTTGGATTTTGACTAGACAGCTGGTTTTTTTTTTTTCACTTAATAGCAATTTCCTTCCAAGACTAGCCATGGGAATGACTGCTTTCTTGAGACTGAGAAAGTTGCTTTCTACCCTATATCCAATAGCCCTGAGTGGTCCTGAAAGGCCACAGCCCTTCTAGGGATTAGAGGTGAGGGGGTGGAGGAAAAAAATACCTGTGTTATATAAATAATCCTGGCAGAATAGGGATATAGGTGTAACCCAGTACCCTGGCTTAGATGCCCAACACCAAAAAGAAAAAAATAACCACTCATCAATTAAATCTCTACTTTGTCTTTTAAAAGTTGCCCCAACAGAGTCTAATGTATAGTCTCCACTGAGAACTGGTGAGGTAAAGTGAACATGGAAGGCCACAGAGGAAGCAGCTGTCGAGGGTGTCTCCAGAAGGGGGCAAAACTGGATTGGTAAGAAAGAATGTGAGAGACACTTACTCTTCACTGGAAACCCTTAGATCAGTTGGTTTGGCGGGGAATGACCCCAGGGCTTTATACATCCTAAGCACATGCTATCTACTGAACTACATCCTCAGATTCCCACTAATCGTTTGAATTTAGCTTGACTCTGTGCCACTTATTTTTAAAAGCAATGAAACTGTTTCTTTTTCCCAAAAAGTAAATATAGACGACTAGGAATATGTCGTTAAGTAGCGGGTCTGCCCAACATCAGTGGGCTTTAGAGCCAGTAGCCTGTTCCTCTGGGGAAGAATGTGTGGCTAGAAAGGGCTGAGAGAGGAATCCTGATGTGGTCCTTAACCCAAATGATTCTTTGCTTGCTCACAATGCCCCTGGCTAAGATACATCATGTTACTCTCTGATGGAGATGTCTAGGACAGAATAATGGCTAATGTGTCTGGCTCTCAGGCTGCTGCTCCAGCTCCCATGAACTGGAGACCAGCAAAAGGGAAAATGCTCACTTTGGCTTAGGCAGGTTAAAGAGATCTAGGGGCTGTATAGCCAGCCTGCTAACCCATTTTTAAAATCGATTACCAGGCAGTTCAGCTGCAGTCAGGAAACTGGTTATCTTCCCCCAACCTGCTATTGTTCAGAACCACAGCAACCACCAGCAAGGGGAAGACCAAAGTCCAGTTCCACAGAATGTTTTGAGTAGGGAGATTCAACAGGAAGCGGCAGTGAGGAATGGCGAAATGGGAGAGCAAGCCTAGGGCTTCTCTCTGGTACCTTCCCTGGCATTGGACATAGCTGAGAGTCCCTAGGTTTGGGCATCTGATAGCTTCCATTTCAAAAATTCATTTCTGTGTTGCTGCGCACTGCGCCCCAGTCTGCGCTCTATGCGCTACAATTCAGTTTGCGAGCTTTGGGCAAGGGGTTGGAGGTTGAGGAAACACACACAGAGACAGCCAGACACACGGACCTCCAATCACTGGTACAAAGCCCTTCTTTAATAGCACCTTGGAGGCTTAAATACCCAGCAGTCAATGGCCAACAGATGAAAATCCCATCCTCTGATCCTCTAGGCAAAGCACAGCTTTTAGTCACTTCAGTTAGAAGGCTCTAGCAGGGAAGAGCAGCTGAAGGCCAGGAACCCAATTGGTCCCAACACTGTGTCACCACTACTTCTTGGTGGCATCATCCTGACAAATAATACCTTGATGTGTAACATGAGGGCCGGCTTGTTGGGGTATCTGTCCCGCCCAGTGCTCCACAGCTGGCAAGTCCCAAAGGAAAATCAACCACACAGAGATCTCTA
Organism: Myodes glareolus; assembly: GCF_982192425.1. Taxonomy (NCBI): domain Eukaryota; kingdom Metazoa; phylum Chordata; class Mammalia; order Rodentia; family Cricetidae; genus Myodes; species Myodes glareolus. The sequence continues at coordinate 27,019,209 of NC_142038.1, forward strand.
TAAGTTATAAAGCTGATTGGCCCATTAGGTCAGGCTTCTTGTTAACTCTTATAACTTATGTTACCCCATTATTCTTATCTACGTTAGCCACATGGGCTCAGTACCTTTCTCAGTGTGACAGCTTACATGTTGCCTCTTCGGTGGTCTGGACAGGAATCGCAGAGGAACCTTTCTCCTCCCTAGCCTTACCCTATTCTCATTACTCGGCCTCTACTTCCTGTCTGGTTGACCCACCTATACTTCCTGCCTGGCCAATCAGCGTTTTATTAAAATACATGATTGACAGAATACAGATAATTCTCCCGCACCATTGATGAAGACCATGATTCTCAGTTTCTTCATCTGTAACAAAGGTTGATACAGACTGAAATTTGAAAAAAGAAAGAAAAGAAGACAGACAATTGTCTTTACTGAATTTGTCTAACCTTTATAGATTTATGTCATGTTCAGGGAAAAGAGGAAATGGAGGTTCTTATTCACTAATGTGATTCAAGAAAGTAGGCTTTACCAGGCAGTGGAGGCACACATCTTTAATCCCAGCATTCAGTGGGCAGGGGCAGGCAGATCTCTGTGAGTTAAAGGACAGCCTGTTCTACAGAGTGAGTTCTAGGACAGCCGGGGCTACACAAAGAAATTTTGTCTCAAAAATCAAAAAGAGGGAGGGAGGGAGGAGAGAGAGAGAGAGGGGGGGGGGGCTTTGCACTCAGGTGTGACAGGGTTAAACACATCCTGTCACTTATTGCCTGTAGCCCACAGTAACTCACCTGTTTGAGTCATATTTCCTCACTATACAAAGAGAATCACAGCCAGGTGTGTGGTTTACGCCTTTAATCACGGCATTTGGAGAGCTGAAGCAAGATTACTACAAATTGAAGAACAGCTTGTTCTGCAGAGACCTTGTCTCAAAGCGAAACCACCAGCACCACCCCAGTTAAGTGCTTGCTGTGAAGCCTGATCACTGAATTTGATTCCAGGACCTACAGGACCACATGGCAGAAGGGGGGAGAGAACCAATTAGACACCCACACATGGAACCCTCTACCTCACCCCCACAAATAGATGTAATAAAGAAAAAACTTTTGAAGCATTAATTATTTTAAAAGGAGAAAAATCATAATGCAATATTTTCTCAAGCTCTGAGGATCTCTCCTTTGTGTAGCAGAAATGAACAATGGTGGTCGTGCCAGCACAGAGACCATTTGATTTTTCTCCCTAATGCTCATGAAAAGCCAGGAAGGTGTCAAATAACAGTTGGGGTGAAATTTCATATCTATCTTTACTTTTCCATTGACACCCTTTAAAAGCACCTTCTGGTTACTGGGCTCTACAGAGAACGGAAAAAGTCCTGGGGCAAGAGCCTGTGGCCATTTGAAGCCTTCGGAGACGAGCTTGGGCTTGGGGAGGGTTCCTGCGAGCCCCGGGATCTTCTGCAGGCTGCTAGCGGAATCCCGGCTGGAGCCCAGGGAGTAGACGGCGGGATCCCCAGATAACTCACAGACCTTTGACGCGTGGCAGAGGGTCCAGAACAGCCAATCGCGAGAAAGCGAGCGACCGAGGGGCGGGGCGATCGCCGACCGGTCGGGGTGATTGGCTAGCAGTCGCGCCGCCAAGCCACGTGACTGCCACGCCGCTGGGCTCGCTGGGCTCCTTCCGCACCTTTCCACCGGTGGCAGTGGTGGGGGGCCGCCTCCTCGGGGCCGGGTAATGGGCGGGGACGGCGACCCGGGAATTAAAAGGAGGCTCGCAAGCGGCCGTGCCGCCTACACCCGCGCGGCAGCATCTCCGCAGCCCAGTCTTACGGGAAGACGCGCCTCGGAAGCCCGGGCTCGGCAGCCCGAAGCCTTAAGGTGAGGACCGGAGACGGGAGGGGAGCGCCGCTGCCAGCGGGGCGTCCGCAGTCAAATGGGACAGGTACTGCACTCCTCGCACCTGGCATACCTGCAGTAGGCTGGTATCCGTCCGGGATGGACGGAGGAGCCATCTCCACCTTCCACTCCTGGTTAGGTACAAAACTCAGTACAGAAATCCTTTTAAACTCTAGACTAGAGTTGGGATTCTTTCAGTGCTTAGGTGGACAGACACACTAAGAAGTCATCTAAAACGACCTGGCAAGTCTCTGGGAGAGCTAGTAAGTGAACCCCGCCTTTACTCCATGTGCAGCGTCAGGCTGCGTCCTTTTCTTTCATAACTTTGGGTTCACCAGTGATTTAGAAGCATCCACAGTCTAAGTTCTCTTTCTGACACTATACTAGTGTTAGTTTTCTTCCTCTTTGCCTCACGGTTCTTTTTGGTTATAGGGTTGCTGGGGATTGAACCTGAGGCTTCCCCCAAGTGTGCTTCTCAGCTATGCTCGTGGCCCTAACCCCATGATTCTTTATGGGGCATCCAGAACCAGTGTGATATACTGTGTTGGATATAAAAGAAATTCTTGTTTTTGAAAATTAGATCAGTAAAAAAAAAAAAAAAAGAAAGGTCATTTAAGAATTGCCGGAGACATGGGCTAATAACTATCATGTATTGCATAATACTTCTGACCTGTGTACTGTACTATTCTGAGATCTTCACTTGTACTGTACTATTCTGAGATCTTCACTTGTGTGAAGTACTGGTAATCTCTCCATTCTACAGGTCAGGAATTGATGCCGAGTAGGTTTTATCCAGTACCATAAAGCTGTTGAACAGTGGCTGGGATCCAATGGTTATCCGATCTCTCCTATTGATTTGCCAGCTTTGGTCCCAGACTCATTAGCTCCGCGTCACCCAGAATACAGAGGCTTCTGTTTCCTAGGATGTGCAGGGGCAGGCCCAAGAATCTGCATTTTTATCGGCAGTCTATGCAGAAAATCACCGTGTAGTACCGTGCTGTGCTGCCTCCTAGAGGAAAAGCGAGAGGTGACCATATGCAGGGCTTTGGAGATCTCCAAATTGTATTCTAGGGTAAGATTGAAAAGTCGATAGTATAAACTTTGAGTGAGCGAAAAACCCAAGTAGATGCTTAACGAACTATATAGAATGTTGATACAGTCTTGGTTATAGTATCTTGTACAAAGAGGTGCACGCACTTGGTGAGTTGGGTGAGAATAAAGGAAGTAACTCCCCTTTCTTCCCGGCAAAGCTCTATAACCATCATTCATCCACTTTACAAATACTTGTCAAACACTTACTAGGTGTTAGACAAACAATCTGAGATTACAGTTTAACATAAGTATAGCTGGAAAGGCTGGAAAGGCAGCTCAGTGCTTAAGAGGATGTACTGCTCCCATAGGGGACCTGAGTTAGGTTCCCAGGGCCTGATGGGTACCACACAACCACTTGTAACTGATAAGGGTCTGATACCCATTTCTGGACTCCTAGGGCATCCTCACTCACGCTCACATACACTTGTGCATGCATGCACATGTGTGCATACACATAGTTAGAATGAATTTTTAAGTCAATATATATGGGGGAAAACATCAAGCCAAAGAGAAGGGGGTGGCTCCAAGAGGCAGAGCTGGAGATGGCGGGGTGCTAATTTACATACTGTGTTTAGTAAGAAACTGCTTGGTAAGGTGACATTTGAGAGAAATAAAAAAAAAAAACGAGGTGTGAATTTAATTGAGGAAGGGCATTCCAGCTAGAAGAAAACAAACGAACAAACAAAACTATGGAAAAAGCGAGATCTTGGTTGGTTGAACTCATCTGGGATGCTATCATGTTAACCAGATTATAACACAGAGATAAATTTTATACTGTTGTTCCTACTGGAAAATGCAAGAATTTTAATGGTGCGTGCATATAATATAAAACAAATGGAGGGCTGAGACGATGGCTCAGTGAGTAAGAGGGCTGGTTATGCATGCAGGTGGACCATAGTTCAAATCCCCAAGACCCATGTCATAGTTAACTGTGACCACTGCAAGTGTCATTGGAGGCAGAAACGGGAGGATCTCAGGAGCCCACTGGCCCACCAGCCTAGTTAGCACTGTGAGCTTTGCGGTCAGTGAGAGCCCATTTCAGAAAATAAAGTAGAGGGTCATCAAGATCGTTTAGTGGTACAGGCAATTACTGCATAAGTCTGATTAGTGACTTCAACCCCCAGAACTCATGTAAAGGTAGAAGGAGGTAGAAAGTGAGAGCTGATTCCACAAAGTTGTCCCCCAGCCCACATACTCATGTGCCTGCACATGTACACATACAATAATGTTTAAAAAGGCATGTACAGTATAGTATGTATGTACATATATACATACACATGTGACTATAAATTTATTTTAATTCCTAACTAAAATATAACTGCATCATTTTCTCCCTTTGATTTCTTCCCTTCAAACCTTTGAACGCCCCCTTTACTTCCTCTCAAACTTTTGCCCTCTTTTTCTTTAACCGTTATTGTTACATAGATCTATAAATGTATAAACACAATGTACTCAGTTTGTTTAGTGTTACTTGCATATATATGATTTCATGGCTGGCCATTTGGTATTGGATAACCAATTTGGAGGCTCATCCCTGGGTAGACTAATTCTCCTTCCCTTGGCATTCCTTAGCTCCCTGTTGTTCTTTGTCGGCTCTTGTTTGTTGAGGTATTGGGTTCTCCATCATGTCTATGAGACAGTCACACAGCAGACTTGTTAGTGCCCTGGCTCTTACGGTCCTTCTGCCCCCTCTTCCACAATGTTCCCTTTGGTGAGGGGCGACAGCCACACTTCTCTGGACATAAGGATAAGTGTTTAGAATGAAGTTAGGAAGTATGTGGGATTAGTAAACTGGCAAGGAGATGCTGCTCTGAGATTCATGACTTTACTAGCCCTAGGTAGTTAGCTAGGGTGCAGTATCAGGCATACATTCCCCCTGCCAGCAGGCCTTGAGTCCAATTAGACGACTGTTGGTTACCACCAAGATATAAGTGCCATTATTGCACTTTTAAGGAGAGTGTGCTGTACTGATTGTGGTTGTGGGTCACAGGCCTCACAGCTGGGTAGGACTGGTTTCCCTCCTTTGGAAGCTTGCATGGATCCCCTGGGTCCTAGGTCTGAAGGACACAGTGTCTGCAGCAATAGGGACTTAACCTCCACTTTCTGGGATGCAACCAAGGGCAACACTTACATCTGTAGGCTACTGCCTGTATTTCCTTCTAGCAGGTTCAGTATTTCAGGTTTCACATTGAGGTCTTCAATCGTTTGGTCTCAGGTTTTGTGCAACATGACAGATATAGATCTAATTTCATTCTCTGGCATGTGGAGACTCAGTTCTCCACACCATTTTTGAGGATGCTGTCTTCAAGGTGTGTCTTGTGTAGGGCACGTGCTCAGTATGTATGAGGCCCTGGGTTCAAATCCCTACTCCACTCACTCCCCTCCCAAAGAAAATAAATGGATATATCAGGAAAAGGTTGCAACCCAGCAATGGCTAATTAGTATTTGTGGACTGCTGATTGGAACATGGATGCTCTGGGAAAACAAAATAGAGGCCATTGGATTTGCTCTTAGAGGGAAGACATTTAGTAGTAGACAGAAGCCTTGGCAGAATTTGGAGAAACGTATCCAAATTGTTGACCTCATATTGTTAAAAGACTGTCTCTTCCAGAGAAGCAGATCACACAGTGGTCATGAAATGGAGGGTCGTAGCTGTGTGTAGTGCCATAGTCCCAGCATTTGGGAGGCAAAGGCAGGTGGATCTCTGAGAGTTGGAGTCCTGCGTGCTCTACATAGCAAGTCCCAGGCCAGCCAGAGCTACATACTGAGACCCTGTCTCAAAAACAAATAAATTGATAAAATTTAGATCTAGGGTCAGTGAAGTGTTGAAGGTGTGCATATCTACAGCCTGTGAACGTAACAAAAACCTGAACTATTATCACATTGGTGCTATGTAGTCATACAGGTATTTCACATACTTTTTCATTAAAATTTCCTGTGAAAACTAAAAAACAAAAAGAATTATTTTGAGAGAGGGTGCATATGGGCGAAGGTTCTGGAGATCAAATGCCAGTCACTATATTTGGACATGACAATAGGGATAATAGTCTTTCTGTGCTATTCAGTTACCATATGGTTTACAAATTCTTCACCAAGGGGGCTCACAGGATATCTCAGTGGTTAAGAGCACATCCTACTCTTGCAGAAGACTCAAGCTTAGTTCCCAGCATCATGTTAGGCAGGTTGTGAGCTGCAACCACCTATAACTCCAGTTCCAGGGAGTCATATAGACTCTTCTGGCCTCTGTGAGCATCTGCCCTTGAGTGCACACACTCCCCACAAACACACACATATCTTTTAAAGTATTTTTAAAAATTCTTCATCCACATTGCAATGAAAAATATTAGACCTTTAAGCATTTTTAGTAGCTTAATCCAATACAAGACTATACCACATTCTGTTTACCTTTGCATGTATTGGTGGATAACTGAGTTATTTCCACCGTGGCTATGCTTTTGTGAACAATGATGATTAAAGGTTGGCAGGAAGGGTTCATATTTTACATTTTATACATTTATATATGTTTAGATATTTATATTTAGTGTTATTTTATGTTTAGTTAAACACTGCATCTTGAAAGCCCTTTCTCAGTTTCAAAGTTTTGAGGGTCTTTTTTTTTTCCTGCTCTTAGGTTAAGAATTTATGATTCCTGCCTGGCAAGGTAGAGCACGCCTTTAATCCCAGAACTCAGGAGGCAGAGGCAGCAGATCTCTGTGAGTTCAAGGTCAGCCTGTGTAGTGAGGGGCTGCAGGGCAGGCCTGCTTTTCGCCTCACCCGGCTCCCGCACGGCTAGCTTAGTCCCAGAAATAACAACACACAAATTGTATTCATTTAAGCACTGCCTGGCCCATTATCTCTAGAGAGTTAGTTACTGACTAACTCTCATATCTTGATATTAACCCATTTCTATTAATCTGTATCACACCACGAGGTGTGGCTTACCGGGAAAGATTCATCATGTCTGACCTGGTGGCTGGCTCCATGGCGTCTGGCTCATAGCCCTCTTCCCAGCATTTTGTTCTGTTTACTCCGCCTACCTAATTTTCTGTCCTATCAAGGGCCCAAGGCAGTCTCTTTATTGACCAATGAAAATAACACAATAGACAGATAACCCTCCTCCATCATTTCCCCTTTTTCTGTTTAAACAAAAAAGAAAGGCTTTCATTTTAACATAGTAAAATTACACATAGCAAAACAATTATCAAGCAAGAATTACAGTCACAATATTTATAACTATATCTTTATCATAATAATGGAAAACTATAACTATGACTATCCATTCTTCAACTCCATCAAAGACTCCAGAAGGATATAATATTACCTAAGTAAACAAGAAGTAAGCAACTTCCAAAACTCTAGAAATGACAGAGACATCTCGCTGCCTGGACAGTCACCCAAAGTTCCTCTGTATTGTTGGGGCACCCATCTTCGACCTTCAGGCCCATAATATCCAGAGACATTTCCATGAAGCAGGAAATTTCAAAGGCAGTTCAGTCACTATCTGCTGTGTCCTGCAGAATGTCTCGCAGACTCTTTCATGAATCAAGAACCTCGAAAGATCATCTCACCTTTAGGCAAGTTCAGCAGTCCTCTCTCTGCGGGTTCTGTGTCCAGTTTATACAACAGTCCAGGCAAGAGCAGTTTCTTGCCCAAAATGGCTATCAAACTCCATAAGGAGCCTCTTCGATGCCCATCTTTCTCTTGAAGTAGATTGGTGCTGCCAGGAGCAGACGTGTCTCATTGTCATGAAAAGTCCTAAGTTATTAAAACATTAAATGCCATGTTCTGTAGTCTTTGAAAGATATGGAGAATGTCTCTCTGAAATATATCTATGCACATCTAGAAAATCAAACTAACATTACTACAAGCTTGACTATTATCAATGATTATCCATTAACAACCTATATTTTTAATTATACATTGCATTTTTAAATGAACTATACAATCACAATACATCAATCAAGATCAGAAATATATATACATATAACAAAATTGACCTTAAAATCCATACCAATGAAATTATTCATATCTATACCATATCCCCCTTTAAATGTAAAAGAACATTTATAAACAATATTTGGGAATATGGACGTAGTTATTTCTCTCCAAACTTCTTCCTGCTGTATAGGGGCGCAGTTAATCAGGTCTTTCATGGTATAACCTGTCTGCCAGGTTCATCTCAGTCGGCAGTTGAGTGAAGTAATTTTTTGAGGGTGTTCACAGCAACCTTTCAGGAGGGCGTGATCTATCATACCATACTGGGATAGAAGCTATCCACAGGGTTTCATCCTCTGTGAAAACAAAAGAAGAACCTCCTTTCCAAAGTATCATATCCTTAGATCCAAATTCTGAAGTCAAGCTATTTTCAACATATCTATCTTGGATTAGTTCAGCAGCATTTATAAACAAATATCTTTTAGCAGCTGTTGCTCCTTCCTCAGCATTCAAACAATTCAAAGAGAGCATAATAGCATACAGTATCAAGATTCTCTGTGTATTTTCCATCTTTATGCAGCTTTATTTTTAACCTCTATTTTTTATTTTTACTTTTACTTTTTGACACAGATTCTCTGTATATCTTTGTCCTGGAATAACTCTGTAGACCAGGCTGTCCTTGAACTCACAGAGATCTGTCTGTCTCTGCTCCCCAGTGCTGGGATTAAAGGCGTGTGCTGCCACACCTTGAACTCAAAGATCCTTCTGTCTCTGCCTCCCAGGCATTGGGATTAAAGGTGTGTACCACCACACCTAACTACTCTCTTTTTAGTTTAAGAACTTTAGCTTTTATCCTGCATTTATTTGTAACACACTATAAACAATTTAGAGGTTTTCTTCGTCTTTGAATCTCTCTTTACTGTATATCTCTCTTTTTTTGACCACATGAGTCTTTAATTTAGCAAGCAATATCGGTAGGACTAAAGCCGTGGCTTTGACAGCTAGATCCAGTCCATTATTTTGCTTTCCATCATCATGGCTGAGGTACCAACCAGAGCTGTGTTTACTGCCACAACTCTATGGCGTTTCAAGGTCCTTGCCAGCAAGCAAGCTGCAGCATTCTGCTCACAGACCACACTCAGTCGGACTGCCTGCCTGAAAGAGTCAGAGTTTGCCCTGGCAGGACGGCCCAGAAAACCGGCATTTTAAAACAGCGCAGCGTTTTTCCTGCTACGACTGAAAACCGAAAAGCGTGCGTTCAGCTTTTCATCAATACCTTTTAAGTGTTTCACGGCAGGACCTCTTAATGTGCTACAAAGTTTTGCAGCTAAAGCTGAGTCAGGAAGCCTCTCTTAAATGAGAGCATTGCTTGCCTCTAGCAAGCAGAGCAGACCCGAGATATTGCTGCCACCAAGAAAACATGCTTTACTCTATTCTTTCCCAAACTTTCTCAAGCTTTCTGTGGATTCAGTTATCCACGTTGGCGCCATCTGTAGTGAGGGGCTGCAGGGCAGGCCTGCTTTTCGCCTCACCCGGCTCCCGCATGGCTAGCTTAACCCCAGAAATAATTACACATAAGTTGTATTCATTTAAATACTGCCTGGCCCATTATCTCTAGAGAGTTAGTTACTGACTAACTCTCATATCTTGATATTAACCCATTTCTATTAATCTGTATCACACCACGAGGTGTGGCTTACCGGGAAAGATTCATCATGTCTGACCTGGTGGCTGGCTCCATGGCGTCTGGCTCATAGCCCTCTTCCCAGCATTTTGTTCTGTTTACTCCGCCTACCTAATTTTCTGTCCTATCAAGGGCCCAAGGCAGTCTCTTTATTGACCAATGAAAATAACACAATAGACAGATAACCCTCCTCCATCAAGCCTGGTCTACAGAGCGAGTTCCAAGACAGTCAGGGCAACACAGAGAAACCCTGTCTCGACAAACCAAAAGCATTTTATAAATATATCAACATGGAAATGTAAAGAAGCCATCGTGAGTATCTGAGTCTTAGGTCTAACAAAAATGGCATTATTTCTGTTCTTTCTATGCCCTGTACTTTGTGTCCTCCTGAATCATCCAGGATTTGGTTAATCATGTGTGGCCAGTGCTGTAATGCTTGAGCTGCATCACTTCTCAGTGTGCAAAGGGAGAGCTCAGAACCTCGTGGTCTTTATACTTTGAGGGAAAAAAAAGTAGAAACGTGTTGTCTTTGAGAGGAAACCAAGTGACCATATAAAGGACGTTTTAAGAAGATGCTTCACGAAACTAGGCCTGAGTACTCAAAGAATCTGGGTCACTGTGAATCTCTTCTAGCTTCTCTTTCTCACCTTCATCAATGGTTTTCTTTGCAAGTACCTTTAGACCATTGGATCAGTACTGTAGCTCCTACCGCTAGCCTACACAGTCGAAGGGTTGCAGCTTTATAGCTGTTGGAAGAAGACCACTTGTTGGTTCCTGGCCGCTTAGCCCCAAAATAATCACACAGAAACTATATTATTTAAAACACTGCTTAGCCAATTACTTAAATATATTGGTATCTAGCTCTTACATCTAGAATTAACCCATCTCCATTATTTTATATTTTACTATGAGGCGCATGGCCTACCGGCAATGCTCCAACATCTGTCTTCAGCAGGGCTACATGGCTTCTCTCTGACTCGACCTTCTTTCTCCCAGCATTTAGTTTAGTTTTCCCACCTAGCTCTGTTCCCCTATAGCTCTGCTATAGGTCCAAAGCAGTTCCTTTATTAACCAATGATATTCACAGCATACAGAGGGGAATCCTACATTACCTCCTCTTTTCTGTCTAAATAAAAAGGTTTTTAACTTTAACATAGTAGAATTACATATACAAAACAGGTATCAAGCAAGAATTACAGTTACAATATTTATATCTACTTTATCTTTTATCATAACTAAGGAAAACTATAACTATAAATTCTTCAACTCCATCAAAGACTCCAGAAGAATATAATATGACCTAAGTAAACAGGAAGTACATTGTAAGCAACTTCCAAAACTCTAGAAAGGACAGAGACATCTTGCTGCCTGGACAGTCACTCAAAGTTCTTCTGTACCATTGGGGCATCCATCTTCAGCCTACAGACCCATAGTATTCAGCAGACTTTTCCACGAAGCAGGAAATTTCAAAGACAGTTCCAACAATATTGGCAGTTTTCAGTCACTTTCTTGTGTGTCCTGCAGTATGTCTAGTAGAGTCTTTTATGAAGCAGAAACCCCAAAGGATGGTCTCACCTTTAGGAAAATTCAGCAGTCATCTCTCTGTGGGTCCTTCATGTTTAGTTCATCAAGCAGTCCAGGCAAGAACAGTTTCTTGCCCAAATGGCTGGCAAACGCCTTAAAGAGCCTTTTTGATGCCCATCTTCCTCTTGAAGAAGTTTGGTGCTACCAGGAGCAGATGTGCCTCATTGTCATGAAAAGTCTTAAGTTCTTAAAATATTTAAATACCATATTCTGAATGTCTCTGAAAGATTTGAAGAATACCTAACTAGCTGAAATATATCTCTATATATCTAGAAAACCTAAGTAACATAACTACAATCTTGACTATTATAGATGATTATCTATTAACCTATATTTCTTAAATATACATTTTAAATGAGCTGCACAAGCATAATACCTTAATCAAGAACAGAAATATACATATAACGAAATTGACCTAAAACTTGTATCAATAGAGCAATATCCATACAAATGCAAATCTCTATAGCATATCCCCCTTTAAATATAAAGAAACATTTATAAACAATATTTGGGAATATGGGCATGATTTTTCTCCAAACTGCTTCCTGATGTTTATTGGATGAAGCAATTTTTTGAGTGTTCAGTTTTTTGGGTGTTCAAGGTGACCTTTCAGGGGATCTTGGTCCATCAAGCCTTATTAGTCTGGAATGATTCCACAGGTTCTCATCCTCTGTGGAAACAAAAGAACCTCTTTTCCAAAGAAACATATCCTTAGACCCAAATTCTGGAATCAAGATACCTATAAAAATATATATGTAGGTTTAGCTTAGCAGCCCATACAATGAAATTTCTCTCTGTACCTATCTCCTTTGCAGTCAAAAATTTTAAAGAAAACATAATAATACTCATAATCCAGACTCTGTGTGTATTTTCTGTCTTTATGTGGCTTATTTTTTATTCTGTTACTTTTTAATATTTTACTTTTTAATATTTAAATAGTAATATTTAACAATAATTAAATATTTAATATCTTTACTCCTTTAATTTATGACTGTCTGTACTGTCTCTTTAAAGACTTGGTTTTTTTAAACGATTTACTTCTTTTCCAACTCATACTTTTTTTTCTTCTCTCTTCCAAGCCTACGTATATTTATCCAACACTGTGATCCATTTAGAGGTCTTTTTTTTTTTAAATCTGGATTTGTCTTTGTTGCATATCTGTAATTATTTTCTGACCAGTAGCACTTCTTAAAATGCTAAGCACTTAAGAATCTAAGCTGCGACATTGCTAGAGTATATGGTACTTTCAGCTCCCTTGCCCATTCCAACATGGCAGAGCTGCTTACTGCTTCTGAGAGCCATGCACACCTCCCCACTTCCAGGCAGACAGCCATCAAGCAAGCCATAGCATGTTGCTCACAAACCCCATCCAAATATTCAGTCTCCTAAAAGAGCCAGAGGTCGCGCTGGCAGCACGGCCCAGAAAGCCAGCATTTCACAGTGGCTGTGGCTTTTTTCCTACTACCGCTGAGTCAGGAAAACCTCTCTTAAAGGAACTGCAATATTAAAGCCTTGCTTAACTCTGTTTTTTTGTTTGTTTGTTTGTTTTGTTTGTTTGTTTGTTTTGTTTTGTTTTGTTTTTCCTAGAATTCTGTCCCAAACTCTCTCAGGCTTTAAGTGGATTTTAGTCCACCACATTGGTGCCAATTTGTTGGAAGAAGAAAGAACCACTCATTGGTTCCTGGCCACTTAGCCCCGAAATAATCACACAGAAACTATATTGTTTAAAACACTGTTTGGCCAATTACTTAGGTGTATTGGTAGCTAGCTCTTACATCTAGAATTAACCCATCTCCATTATTTGATATTTTACCATGAGGCTCATGGCCTACCAGCAATGTTCCAGCATCTGTCTTCAGCAGGGCTACATGGCTTCTCTCTGACTCCGCCTCCTTTCTTCCATCATTCAGTTTAGTTTTCCCTGCCTAACTCTGTTCCCCTATAACTCTGATATAGGCTCAAAGCAGTTCCTTTATTAACCAGTGATATTCACAGCATACAGAGAGAAATCCCACATCATATAGTGTCATTTTTTGTTCTAAAAGAACAACTATCAGGATTTGATTCTCATGTCTAAAAGAGAGAGCCTAGAAGTTAGGAGCATTGATTGCTCTTCCAGAGGATTTAAATTTAGTTCTCACCATCCACATAATGACTTACAAGCTTCTGTAATCCCAGATTCAGGGGATGCAATGATGTCTTCTGAACTACTCAGGCAAGTGATACACAGTATACATGCACACAAAACACATGTACATGAGATGAAATAAAAATTAAAGCTGGGCATGGTGGTATACACCTTTAATGCCAGCACTTGTGAAGCAAAAGCAAGTGGATCTCTATGAGTTTGAGGTCAGCCTGGTCTCCATAACAAGGAACGTTCCAGTCAAAGCTACTATGTAATGGTTAAATTAAAAAAAAATTTTCCAAAATTGGTATATTTAAAGTTGAACACCATTCTAATAGATCTTTTTAATTTTAAAATCTCCCTATGGGGAGGGGGTGTCAAGCACATGAGTTCCTGCATGTGTGGGCACACGCTGATCTGCTGGCAATAAATTCAGTTGTCTTCATCTTTTAAAGGATTTTTCTTCCTGAGTGTGGATTTCTGGGTTAAAAGTTACTGCTTTCAAGAAATCATTTCCTGGTTCCATCAATTCCATCGATTCCAGGACATGTACTGTAATCCTGTCTCTGTCCCTGTGTAAGTGGTGTATGTCTGTCTTTTAAGTGTCCTCTGAGCAAGAGTGATAGATAAGTGCTGGGTTTGTCCTTCTGGGTTGTCTCGGGGTTCTCGGACCGCTCCTTCAGTGTTCATGAATGTTCAACAATTCTTGGCCATTAAACATTGAGATATTTCCTCTGCCCATTCTCTATCTTCCTCTAGATACTTTAATTCTGTGTTTAAATAATTTGATGTGTCACTCTTGGATATTCTGTTATAGTCAACTTTTTTTTTATTTTGTTAAATTGTTTTAAGTTTGGGTAAATTCTGTTGAGCTATCTTTCAAGTTGAGTCCATTGATTTTTTTTTTCTTTGATTCTGTCAAATTTACTGGCAACCTGATCAAAGGAATTCATCCATTCTATTGGCTTTCTCATTTTTATCACTTCTATTTGATTCTTAGTTTGTGTTTCTTAGATTTTTTTTATTTGTTTTTATTTTCCTTCTCTGTAATAGACATAGAGGTGACATTTGGGTCTGGTTGTTATTATTATTAGTAGTAGTAGTGTTCTAACATTTCTTTGTCTTATCTTAGGGTTAGAAAAGCACTTTGACCAAAGACTGCCCCAGACAGAAAATCACTCGATCAAGCTCAGGAAAACAGGAAGTGAGAAGACAGACACCGCATGAGACCAGCTCACTAACCATTTGACTTGCTCAGGGTCAGTAATCTTCTAAATCTGATTTTTTCTCCTTCTTTACTTCCTAAAGACCATCAGAATAATTATTGCTTTTCTCTTGTTCAACCTAAGTTAAGCAAATATGGGTAAGTTTTATGTATCTTGTGTTCTTGAATAGGGTATGGGCTCTTCAATTATATCATCTTGGTAATGACAGGTCTTTAGAACCTGACAAAGGTCCCTTTTCCTTCTGTCAATTCAAAACTTCCCAAGTCCTTCACCCATTTTCCTCTATTTGGGCATGGTCACAACGTATTCTTTGATTGATTTGAATGTGTCAGTAAACCTGCAATCTCAGTGTTACACTTGGTGGTGACCACATTGATGGACAGAATGGCATACCTTTCCTGCAGGAGCTTCATAGGGTCCTGCTTGATTAACAGATACAGACTGCCACAGGACCCAGAGGGAGACTGATTGATTTGAGCTAAAAGGATTGTTTGCTGCTGTTAGTAGCAATAGCATTTCAGCTGGATTTTACAAAATTGTTAAGTTCTTGACAGAGTGTGTATTGGGGGGGATTGTTGTTATTGTTGTTGCTTGAGACAGGATTTCTCTGTGTAGCATTGCCAGCTGTCCTGGGACTTGCTTTGTAGACCAGGCTGGCCTTGAAGATCCACCTGCCTCTGCCTCCCAAGTGCTAGAATTAAAGACATGACAGCACTACACCACCCAGCTCTAAGCTTTTCTTAGCTGGTAGGATCTTGCCCTGAAGTCATCACTCCCTGTATTCCATTTCTTAATCTGTTTATCTCCTTGAACACAGGATTTAGCTCCATTCCACTTGCTGGTCCTTTTTCTCCTCAAATTTTACATTTTGTATTTTTCCTTATTCAGCTTGCTTTTTTTCATTATAAATCTTCGTTAGAGTTAGCACTAATTACCACATGGCAGAGTCTATGCTAAGCTGTTTTGAGATTTCCACTGCCAAGGGAATTAATCTAAAATTGTTCCCTTTAGCTTTAGGTAGACTCTTTGGACAAGGGCAAAAAGCAGCCTCATTCTTCATCAAAATATTATAAGACCAGTCTCTAGGGCACATACTAACATTCTTTCCTCTGAAATATCTTGATCCCCACAGTTATTTGAACACCACTGTCTTCCATGCTTCACTAGGATGGCCCATTAAGCAGTGCTTAAAGCACTGTTTTCCTAACCCAAAGTCCCAAAGTCCAAATTCCTCCAAACAAAAACATGATCAGGCCTATCATAACAATACTCCAGTCCCTGGTACCAACTTCTGTCTTAGTTGGTGTTTTTATTGTTTTATTTTTTATTGTGAAGATTTCTTTTATTACTGTTGTTGTGAAGATATACCATGACTATGACGGCAACTCTTACAAGGGAAACATTTGATTGGGTTGGCTCGCTTACAATTTCAGAGGCATTATCATCATGGTAGGGAGCATGGCAGAGTGCAGCAGACATGGTGCAGGTTAAATCTGATCAGAAGGCAACTGGAAGTCAACTGAGACACTAGGCAGTACCCAGAGCATAGGAAGCCTCCCAAACCTGCCCCCACAGTACACACTTCCTTCAATAAGATCATAATCCAACAAAGCCAAAACTCCTAATAGTGCCACTCCTATGAGATTATGGGGACCAGTTATATTAAAACTACCATACTAAGCTAAGCTCACAGTTGATGTGGAACTAATTTGTGGTATAGTCATTGACAATTCACGATGCTCCTTCAGAAACCTGGTTCTTTTCCTATTGCTGTAAGATCTTTTGTTGTCTTTTTGTTGTTGGTATTTTCATCTTTTCATTTTGCTTTGTTTTCGTCTATTTTATAGTGGTAGATCCTTTGGCACTAGATTTGGAGTTTAGGGCCCAAAGATCTAGGTAGGGTCACTTGTGCATCTGCCAAGTGAAAATTCTGGGAAACATTACTTCTGTACCCAGCCTGTGAAGACCTTGGTAGCATATGGAAAGGAGAAAGGCTGCCCTGATAATATTTTTTGAGAAAAATCTTCAGGGAATCCAGGAAGATACAAAGGAAAATATTTAGTGTTCTTGAGAAGTTTTGAACCAACCCAGTGACTTTCTGTTTATAGTCTACTTCTGGCCTTTCTCCCTGACCTCTCTCGGGCCAGGACAGATGAGGCTCAGTAAAGGAGAAGATATTTGAGATATTTACCCCCAGGCTGGACATGATAGCCCATGCTTTTAATTCCAGTATGAAGGAGGCAAGTGATCTCTGAATTTTAGCTAGCTTGCTCTGCATAACAAGTTCCAGGTCAGCTAACACTATATAGTGAAACCCTGCCTCAAAAGAAAAAGCCTACCCCAAATGGAATTCTTTAACCCCCCAAATGGATTAGTAGGACTGCTAATATATGTGAGCACTGAGAACTAGTTTATAAGTTAACGTATATATTTTCTCTGGGGTAGGAAGTAAACCATCTGACTCCAAAAATGTCTTCAGAAAATAAAGAGCAACATGACTTTCCACCGAGAGACTTACCTGAAGAAGCCTTCAGTCTTCCATCTGAGGTCCCACTGGAGGCTCAAAGGGAATCAAGCACTGACTTCAAGCAGTTTGAGACCAATGATCGACGCAGACCTTATTGTAGGATTCACATGGAACCTCAGGAAAAGCCAGATATCAACATCAAAAAAGTTGTCATCAGAAAGCTGCAGAAGAGCTGCCAGTGTAGCCCAGCCAAAGTCAAAAATATGGTTTTTGATTTCATTCCTATTTTGCGGTGGCTCCCAAAATATAATCTTAAGAAAAACATTTTAGGCGATGTGATGTCTGGACTGATTGTGGGCATACTTTTGGTGCCCCAGTCTATTGCTTACTCCCTGTTGGCTGGCCAGAAGCCTATCTATGGTCTGTATACATCATTTTTTGCCAGCATCATTTATTGCGTGTTTGGTACCTCTCGCCACATCTCTGTGGGCATTTTTGGAATACTGTGCCTTATGATTGGTGAGGTAGTTGACCGAGAACTACATAAAGCCTGCCCTGACATTGCTGATACATCGTCTTCATTTGCAGTGACTTCAAATGGATGTGTGTCAGTAAACCAAACATTAGATGGACTTTGTACCAAAAGTTGTTATGCAATTAAAATTGGCACCACTGTGACCTTCATAGCTGGAGTTTATCAGGTGAGAAATGGCTGGGTGTGGTAGCCTAGCACTCAGGGGGCAGGGGCAGGAGTATCTCTGTATTTGAGGCAAGCCTGATTTCATAGCAAGTTCCAGGACTCCATGGTGACACACTCAGACACCAGGGAAGGACAAAGAATGAGGGAGAGACTTAACAATTGGTTATTTCTGGCAAAAGTAATCAATATACACAAATCTCTGGTGTGGGGGACTGTTAGGGTTGTAAAAAAAACCTACCATTTACTGAGTGCTGAAGATACGAATAGTAGAACCCAAAGGCAAACCGCACTGGTAAAATAGGGCTGGCTTTCCTGCCTGTTCCTAGGCAGCGACCAACAATCAGATATTTTTTCAATTAAAAAAAATATAGACCAGAACGGGTCCTCAGACCAACTAGTACAATTTTTAACTTTCTATGTTAGAAACACTGGGTTTGCTTAATATCATGTGTGGCTGATTATTAGCAAAATTACCATGAGTAGTCAGACAAAAGGGATAGATGGGGGAGGGATGGGGAAGGGGGAAGTGGGATGCCAGAGTCATTCAGATTACTGCCAGCTCCCCTCTTCCTTAAGAATAACTACTCTGTATAGCTCAATTTAAAAAGAAAATAAAAGAATAGCTACTCTAGTAAGAGACTTCTACTAAATTTAGTAGTTATCTTGGATTGATGAAGAGGGAGAGAAAATCTTGAGGGCCACTATTTGAACTAGCCAAGAGAAATGATTACAAAGTAGAATCCTCTCAAGTCTCCTATGGAACCTGATAATCTATTGATACAATTATGCCCCTGCCTTTTAGCATTAGACCTGTTCTGTATGTAGGCTTTGGAGCCAGGAAGAATAGTTGGCTTTCGTTGGTATGGATGAGGTGGGAGAAACAGAAGGAAGGAGGTGATGGTTGTCTTGCCTAGAGCCCATGTTGGTTCTCTTAGTATATCTCACCAAGGTGAGGAGGGGTAGTAGAATTTTGCGGACTAGAGTAGTATTGCTAGTTCAGAGGCATGACAGAGCATGATTCAGTTTTAATGTGAACTTAATTTTTCTAGCAGCTAAAATTTTACTTTCATTTGTATAGTGGTACATGCCTGTAATCCTAGCATTTGGGAGGGAGAGGCAGGAAGATCAGGAGTTTGGGGTCATCAAAGTTCAAGGCTATCTTGGGACCATGAGACCTTGCCTCCAAAAATAAAAATTAGAAACCTTCCATTTTATGATAATACTTTTTAATTTGGAGAAAATGTTTTCTTAAGTAGAAGAATTTCTCCAATTTGAGTTTGTATACATTTGTTTGGAACCTTGAAAGCAATCTGAACTATGTCCCAGCTTCAAATTATTGGATAAGGTGAAACCCCAAGTCCTCATTATAGGGAGGCTAGTGAGTGTGGCTTTAGGCCTTCCTTCCCTGCCTTGTGACATGAAAGAAAAGTCGTGTATGGTTGTGTTTCTTTTAGCTCTGACACTTTCTGGTCCTCTGGTTCGTCACAGTAGAGGAGGGCCAGGGTGGTAGGAGGCGCTCGTTCCCATCTCTGTTTAATGCTTGCATATGCTCTCTTCCAGGTAGCGATGGGCTTCTTTCAAGTGGGCTTTATCTCTGTCTACCTCTCAGATGCCTTGCTGAGTGGGTTTGTCACTGGTGCCTCTCTCACCGTTCTCACATCTCAGGCCAAGTACCTCCTCGGGCTGAAGCTTCCTCGGAGCAGTGGTGTAGGCTCGGTCATCACTACCTGGATCAATATCTTTAAAAACATCCCTAAGACCAATATCTGTGATCTCATCACCAGCCTGTTGTGCCTCCTGGTCCTTTTGCCAAGCAAAGAACTCAATGAACGCTTCAAGGCCAAGCTCAAGGCACCAATTCCAACCGAACTCATTGTCGTCGTGGCAGCCACATTAGCTTCTCATTTTGGAAAACTAAATGAGAATTACAATTCCAGTATTTCTGGACATATTCCCACTGGGTTTATGCCGCCCCAAGCACCAGACTGGAGCCTGATTCCTAATGTGGCTGTAGATGCAATAGCTATTTCTATCATTGGTTTTGCTACCACTGTATCTCTTTCTGAGATGTTTGCCAAGAAACATGGCTACACGGTCAAAGCAAATCAAGAAATGTACGCCATTGGCTTTTGCAATATCATCCCTTCCTTCTTCCACTGCATAACTACTAGTGCTGCTCTTGCGAAGACATTGGTTAAAGAATCAACAGGCTGCCAGTCCCAGCTGTCAGCAATCGTGACAGCCCTTGTTCTTTTGTTGGTCCTTCTGGTAATAGCTCCTTTATTCTACTCCCTTCAAAAATGTGTCCTTGGTGTCATCACTATTGTAAATCTCCGGGGTGCCCTTCTTAAATTTAGAGACCTGCCCAGGATGTGGAAGGTGAGCAGAATGGATACGGTTATCTGGTTTGTTACTATGCTGTCCTCCGCTCTGTTAAGCACCGAAATAGGCCTGCTTGTTGGGGTTTGTTTTTCTATGTTTTGTGTAATCCTCCGTACTCAGAAGCCAAAAGCTTCGCTGCTTGGTTTGGAAGAAGAGTCTGAAACCTTTGAATCCATTTCTGAGTACAAGAACCTTCAGACCAAGTCAGGCGTCAAGATTTTCCGCTTCATATCCCCTCTCTACTACATAAACAAAGAATCTTTTAAGTCAGCTTTGTACAAGAAAACTCTAAACCCAGTCTTGGTAAAGGCAGCTTGGAAGAAGGCAGCAAAGAAGAAACTCAAGGAGGAATCAGTGATTTTCAGTGGGGTCCAAGATGAAGTCTCGGTGCAGCTCTCCCACGACCCCTTGGAGCTGCACACGATCGTGATTGACTGCAGTGCGATTCAGTTTCTAGACACCGCGGGGATCCACACGCTGAAAGAAGTTCGCAGGGATTATGAAGCCGTTGGCATCCAGGTTTTACTGGCTCAGTGCAATCCTTCTGTGAGGGATTCCTTGACCAGAGGAGAGTACTGCAAAGAGGAAGAAGAAAGTCTTCTCTTCTATAGTCTGTCTGAAGCAGTGGCTTTTGCAGTGGACTCTCAGAAGCAGAAAGGGTCGCCTGCTCTCAATGGTCTGAGTCTTTCTGGTGACTGAGAAAGTAAATAAAAGGAAGAAGAGTGTCTTGCCCGTTTCAACATGCAACATTTTCTACCGTGAAAGGAGAAGTGGTACACACTTGAAATAGTTCCCCTTTGAAGCTAATAGCCTTTTGATATTCTCACGTGTGGTAGAGCTTAGAGTTGGGCAGAATCAAAAAGAAGAAAATGCTGTGGCTTCAGACTTTGATGCAGATAATCATTCTTGGGGTACAATATAAATGGGATGGAACTATAAAGCAGCCCCCAAACTTGGTCACCTTGCTTTAGGGACTGTACATCTGAACTCTGTCCTCCAGGAGGCAGAGAGCTGAAGTTGGGGTTTGCTTTACACACACTCGAGCCTTCACATGGCTCTGCGGAGCAGGGAAGAAAGACAGCGCCACTGGTCCTCCCTAGACGAGTTCCGTTCTCACTGTCTTTCTCTGTGTAAGATCTCTGGCTGGTAGTGGGAAATCGCATTTCTCCTCTCCTTCACACAGGAAGTGTGGCATAGTCTCCTACGAGAAGCTGGTCCTGACAGCCAGCCTGACACTGTACAGACCTCTACTGTAAACACTGATGTTTTAGTCATGCCTTTTTATTTAGAATAAGTAGGTAAGGAAAGAGTTCAAAGTGAGAGAGACAGTGGGAGTCTTTGTTCTTCAGCTCCATCTTTGTTTCTGAGAATCTGTCTTTACCGTAAGCTGTTTCCTCTTTGACTTAGCCTGGTGCTTTCTCCTGAACTCTGTCTTAAGTTGGTATTTCAGAATCAGTGGCAGTCTTGTCAGACAGACAAAGCAGAATATTGTCTCAGCAAGTTCTTGCAGCACTGTAAATGGACTTAGTAAATAGTCAAGGAGAGATTGAAAAAAAAAAAAAAAGAATGGCGGTTCCCCTTAGGAAATGCCACCACCAACAATAGTCCACCACACTGTGGTGTATTAGCTGGGCATTGGTAGTCTTTCGTAAGTGGCAGTAGCTGCATGCAGAAGGACTTGGAACTTTCACAGAATCTTAGTTTTACTGGTGTTTCATTCTTGGTGGCCACAGGTTAGGAATTGAGTAGTTTCTTCAGAAAAATATTTTGACAGGTGAGAAAAATAGTTCACCCAAGCAAGGCATACAGGACTAACCTTTGTGCGATTAAAGCACTTACTACCCACGTCATCAAAGTCACAATTGCCAAAGTACAAAATCGTATTTTAGCCTGTTCTAATATGCAAAACAATTTAAAATATTTAGGAGAAGCAAACTCTATATAACTAATGTATTGAGGTAGAATGCTTTTAAACATTACACACACACACACACACACACACACACACACACACACACACTCCAAAAACTGCTTCTGTTGTTTTTCTGTTGCCGTTACACTCCCGTTTGCTCATGTGAGAAATACCTTTCTGTTTTCCCAATAGAAGTTTTGAGTTTCTATCTTAGAGGTGTTTGTGCTGATAAAGACCACATTGTTGTGGTGTTTGATGTCCCTTGTGAACGCTCCCCTAGGAATTCAGAAGTGTTAACAGCCGCTTGCTTGTTCTTTCGCTTGGCTCTCTAGCTTTATGAACAATTGTAAGATCACAGTATCCTAGTCACTTTTTAAAAATCCCTCTTGCTCTTTCTTCAAGCCAGGTTGGAATTAAGAGTGTTACAGATGTTTAATTCTCAGTGAGAGACTAGTAGGTACATGTTAGTGGCAGCTGGAGAGATGCTCAGTAGTTAAAAGTACTTGTTACTCTTGCAGAGGACCCAAGTTCAGTTCCCACATTAGGCTGCTCACAGTCACCTGTAACTCCAGCTCCAGGGGGATTTCATCTTCACCTAACCCCTGTGGGGAACACACACACATTTTTTAAAGCATATGTTTAATCTGACTCTACAATCCATTCAGCACCAGCATAGAAAAGGAATTTAGTTCAGTGTTTAGAAAGTGTCTGTCCTTTGCCTGCATGTGAGTTTATAGTGTGGCTCTAATAGATTCTGGAGCCTTACATATGCATTAGCAAATTATTGAGTGATGTTCTGGTTTGTGTTTGTCCCACAAAAGCAAACAGGATCCTGCTTTTAATAGCCATTTTAAAAACATGATTGCCCTAGAATCTGTTGTAGCCATCTTTGGGTTGAGATCTTCCTAACATCAAGCATTAAAATTGATTTGATTGCTAATAATTGAAGGAATCAAATCTAGAACCAAAGTCTAATTTACCAGCAGCAGCAACAATAAAAAAAATTTTCATTTGCTTTTTGATGCTTTAAACCATTCATATAAGTTGTCTTGTTCACTCAGAACATTAGAGTATAACAGAGATATAAAACCCTGAATGTTGTTAAATGGCTGTCACTTAATTGAAATACAGAATGTACGTGTGTCTATTTGTATTTTATGAGAAGGCCTTATGTAGCACAGGCTGACCTCAAACATGCTAAATAGCTGGGGTGATTGTGAGCTTTTGGTTCTCCTCCCTCCTCCTCCAAGTGCTGGAGTGACAGGTGCATAGAGATGGAGTAGCTAGTGCATACGCAGACTTGCTACACAGAGAACACAGCTCAGGGGAGTAAAAGAGTAGATCACTGAAAACTATCTGTCTAGAAAGGAAGAGACCTGGCTAGACAGGGTCTATGTCCTGGTAAACCCCACATTTTGGATCAGGATTCAGAAGCATACCTCTAAGAGCAAAGTTAGAAAGCAGTTCTGTTTCTAGAAGGGGAGAGGCACAGGCTCACCAAAGCCCCAAAGAGCTAAGAAGCATATTCTCAGGTTGTAGCCAGAGTCTGGGCGGGCCTGCTCAGGAGTAGCCTGCTCAGGAGTAGCCTTCCCGGTGAGCTGAGTGGCTGCAGTGCTGTCTGTGCCTTAGACAGGGTAAGACTGGCAGGCGCCTAGTTAATTTTAAGCAGGGTCAATGGAACAGATATAATTTATATAAAAGCTTCCAGCACAGCAAATTGTGGACTTGGAGACTGCGTGGAGATGCTAGATGATCCATTAGACTAATGCTCCTGGCTACATTCTAGCACAAACAGCAGTCGTCTGCAGGCTGTTCCTGGCAGTGCGACATTGGAGAACACATTGCCAGTGTTAACCCCACTTTGCAAAGTACAAAGAGGAATGAAGTGGGTTTGGATTCGGGCTCTGAAGCCCCTATTAATATCCTTACTGAAGCTTTTCTTGTAGGTAATGACAGAGATGAGCTGAGGGTTCTCTGTATGGAAGTAAATGCTTCTTCAGATATCCCCAAATATCTGGGAGGCAGGTGTCCTAGATGGGACTTGGAGATGCTCTGTGGAGAGTGCCTGAGCTGAGATTCTGCTGAGGCTGGAGCAGGAGGCAGTGCTCGCCCCGCAGTGTGTTCAGGAAAGAGTCTATAGAAAAGTGGAATTCTCGAGTTGAGAAGCTTTATATTTTTACCCAGTCTTTTGATCTTTTTGTTCGTCCCCTCTTGGAATCTCTTCTTAATCCCAGCGATCCTTAATTTGAAGTTCGCTTTAAATTAAATTGCAGAATGGACGAAATGCTACTCAGAAAGCTGCTAGACTCTGTGGGCATGGTGGCCTATGAGGCACTTGGAGGCTGAGGCAGGAGGATTGTATCTTTGAGGCCAGCCTGAAATTATTGGTGAGACCTTGCCAAAAAAAGAAAAAGGAAAACTAGCTAGCATCGGAGACTTTTTGTCCTCCAATCCTTTTCTCTAAAATTTTAGATATTCATGGATGACAGTAAATTTGGGGGCTAAGTTTAAGCATGAAAATTACAATGGGACAGGATAAACAGTACAGCAGCTGGCTTTTTATAGACGATATCATAAATTAGAATACAGATGAATCACTTTGAGTTAAAAGTAAAAATGTAAGGCTTTTAAAATGGTAACTTAAAAATGGAGGCTTTGATGTAGAAGGGAACATTTTTAATACAGAAATTTTCATCATGGTAAGAACTATTTTTTTACTATAAGTATTTTGCAAATGAAATTTTAAAGTAAACCTGTTAAATACAATTAAAAAGTCAAGCAATACACTAGTTGATCTTTTTAGTATGTGTTTTGTACCTTATGACTTAATTTAAAATAATGTATTGAAGACTGCAGACTGGGCAGTGAGGGCATCAAAGCTTTGGATTGGAGACACTGCTTCTAAGTCTGTTGAAGCTGCTGGTCACAAAGGGTTTCCATTTGACACTTGAATAAACTTATCCTGCACTCTGTGCCTCATCTTCAGGAGGAAACAGAATCAAACAGCTCTTTCCTCTTCAGCGCAGTTCATTTGGGAAATTGGAGTACTCCCGATGCTATCATGGCTTCTGCTTCTCAGACGTGAGTGTGACTATTACCAGAACAGCCTACTTTCCCGCTTTGTACATGTTTACCTGTGCAGACAAATGGAGACAGCTGAATGCACCTGAATTCTCAGTTTTTACCCAAAAATGTTTAGCTGTCACCATCCTTTACCATTAGGGTCATACTTTATAGTAGGCTTTTTTAATTCAAGTAAGTGCCTTGATGTTGTTATTCATATATCATTGCTCAACCATCCTTCAGAACAAAAATAAGGTATTTCTTGTTGGAAGGAGGGGTTGTTAATCATTTTGTAAGGGCTACATGTTTGAGATCTCAAGTGCCATTTCTTTTGTTAATAAATTATCACTGTAATAAAATATTACTGTGTCTAAATTATTTTGGTGCCGGGGGTTCTGACTGAAACATTTAGATACTGGTGAATTTGATTTAAAAAATTTTAACTTTTATGTTTTGGGATGTTACCAGCATTATATATTTGTGCTATAAACATGCACTGCCCACAGAGGCCAGATGGGGGCATCAGACTTAAAATGGTTGCTGGGCATTGAACCTTGGTTCTTTGGAAGAGCAGCCAATGCTCTTAACCATCTGAACCATCTCTCTAGTCCCAGGTACCAGTGAATTTGAAAGTGCTATCTTTGTTATGGTGATGCAAGCTTGCTTCCCCAGCACTTAAGGAGATAGAGGCAGGGGCAGGTTGATAGAAAGATCAAGGTTGTTGTAGTAATTCATTCTGCCAATAGCTTTGGGGTACTGGCCTTAGGGCGTGGCTTTTTGTCTGCAGATGTGATCTCTTCAAAGGAAAGAGACAAGTTGCATGCTCTCTTGGGTTGTGAAGACCTCTTTTAGGCTGCTTGAAGCAGTGTGTGTAGCTGGCTCCTGGCTCCCTTGGGCAGAACAGAAGGACTTTGCAACAGATCATACCTTGTCCTATATCCTTGAGCCTGTTTTCCCCATAGCATCCCCTAATAAATGTATAAATATATATATGAATATATATGTGCTTCTCGTAACAGTTATCTCAATAAATAAATTACATTTGGAGAATGAGTCACTCAGTTTTTCCCAACTGCACAGAAGTATCCAATCATTGACTGTAAATGGAGGCTGCGCATTTGTTTCCAGCCACCCAGACTTGAATAATCACACAAACTATATTAATTACAATACTTTTTGGCCTATGTCCCAGGCATATTTCTAACTAGCTCTTATATCTTAAATTAACCCATTTCAATCAATCTATGTATCACCACAAGGCTGTGGCCTATCAGTAGGCATTTTTCTCCTTTGGCAGCTACATGGCGTCTCTTTGACTCTGCCGGCTCTCTATATCTCTGTTTGGATTTCCTGCCTGGCTTTATTCTGCCCTGCCATAGGTCAAAGTAGCTTCTTTATTAACCAATGGTAATAAAACATATTCACAGCATACAGAGAGGAATCCCACATCGTTTGACAAGGCTCAGTGCTTTTCCTTTGGGAGCTCAGTTTCTCCACTAGTGAAGACAACAGGAGGATTAGACTGCTTCAAGACCCCTCCGCTCTCACAGTGCAACATCAAAATCAGAAGGCCCAAATCTGGTTGGTCTGAGCAAGAGATGCTTAAGCTTCATTTCACATCATAAAAGAGACAAAAACACCCTATGATGGCAGAGAACTTAGTGAAGTTTCTAACTGGAACACATTTAAACATTAGTTTGTTTGAAACAGGTCCTCGCCATGTGGTCCACACTGGTGATCCTGCTTTGGCTTCCTCACTGCCAGGATTATAGGCATAATGC
The DNA here is from genome assembly GCF_982192425.1 of Myodes glareolus. Classification (NCBI taxonomy): domain Eukaryota; kingdom Metazoa; phylum Chordata; class Mammalia; order Rodentia; family Cricetidae; genus Myodes; species Myodes glareolus. The sequence continues at coordinate 27,046,028 of NC_142038.1, forward strand.
TGCCATGTCTGGCAGCAAGGCACTTGGTATGATCACTTTATGTACCTTTCCTGCAGTCTCTGCCAGGAGGTATTCAAGTCTTCTAAAAGGGCTACGGTCAGTTTCTAGTCCTTTTGCAGCAGCTTGGGTATTTTGTTCTCAACCTCATCCACACTGAGCAGAGTGAGTGAGTTAACTGTTCTAACCATCTGCACACAGTGTCTGTATCCTGGACCCCATGAAGAACACTTAGTCATTCTTTGGTATCTCATTCTGCTCTACCCCTCCATATGTCCTTTAATGCTTTGTGTTCTTACCCTCTTCATTTAGAACCATTGCTTAAGTTGTTTATTGCAGGTCTAGTAGAAACTGAACCCATGGCTCTTGGAGAAATATTCACATGTGCAAGTATAAACACAATTGCAATAAGGCGGCACAGGGATGCATGCTTTGTAATCCTGGCACTTAGGAGGCTGAATCAGGAAGACTGCAGGTCAAGGCCAGCTGGGTTACAATACCATGAGACCATATCCCTACAAATATTGGCTCATAATTCTCTTAAACGCTGTTAAGCTCTCTCCATGTGTTTACATCGACAACTACAGCTTCAGCCACCTTACTTCCCTTGTTAATGGTGTATTAGATTTCTCTTGAGGGTGGAAAGGTGGCTCAGCTTAAAAGCATTTGCTGATTTTGAAGAGGACCTGAATTTGGTTCTCAGTACCCACATTAGGAAGCTCACAAATGTCCATGACCCCAGCACTGAGAAATCCAGTATCTTCTTCTGGACATGGATATCTGCACTCATGTACACCTACACCCCCCACACACATAAAATTAAATTAAATATCATACAATTCTCTTTTAAAAAAGAATTGCAGCCTAGCCTTAACAGTAACTGCATTTTTTAGACTCCTAAGTGCTCGGATTACAGGTATAAGCCAGCACTCCCAACTCTAGTTATGAATTAAACTTGAAAGATTACAACTTTAAGTGTTAATCTAATTAATCTTAATCAATACAAAAGCAAAAGACAAATTGGGGTAAGAACCTGAAAGAACAGGGAGCAGCCACCAATTGCTTCTTATACCTCTTCAGTTCCTCCATCCAAAAGGGCTGAGATCCTCTCTCAGCCCCACCCTACTACTTCCTGTCTCCTCTCTCTACTCTCCTCTAATCCTCTACAGTCAGCTAGTGGCTGGCCCCGTCCTCTGACTCCAAGCAAACTTTGTCAGAACATAATAAAAATATCACACAACTTATCATAGTTCTCCAGTGTTTTCAGGATAAGCTCAAAATAGAGGCCTAGATGACAAGACCTTAAAAACTCTAGCCTTAACCAGGTGATGGTGGCACATGTCTTTAATCCCAGCACTTGGGAGGCAGAGGCAGATCTCTTGAATTGGAGGCCAGCCTGGTGTACAGAGCAAGTTCCAGGACAGTCAAGGCTACACAAAGAAATCCTGTCTCAGAAAACACACACACACTCAAAACAAACAAACAGAACTCTGGCCTTAACCAGGCATGGTGCATGTCTGTCATCTCAGCATTTATCATGGTGAAGTAGGATTACCAACTCAAGGCCAGTCTGTGTTACATAGCAAGACAAATCAATCTCTCTCTCTCTCTCTCTCTCTCTCGACAGTGTTTCTCTGTAGCTTTAAAGGCTGTCCTAGAACTCGCTCTATAGACCAAGCTGGCCTCAAACTCACATAGATCCGCCTGCCTCTGCCTCCTGAGTTCTGGGATTAAAGGTGTGCACCACCACCGCCCAGCAAAGACAAAAATCTTTCTTGAAAGCAAAACTCAAAAACAATCTCCCCATAAGAGAGAGAAAAAAGAACCCCAGCTCTGCCCTCGATAACACCTTTAGCCTGTGTTCTACCACAGGTTCTCTGCCACTCCCCTGTGGTTAGTGGGCCAGATAAAACAGCAGACATCCCAGCCTTTATACTGTTCCACCTTGAACTGCCTCCCAGCCTCTTCTGCCGACTCCTTGTTCCTCCTTTCCTGAAAGTCACTACTGTCCTCTGCTCTTAGCAATATTTTCCATAAACTTCCCCTTTTCTCAATAGTGGGTCCTTTGGGCTCCAACATCTCCATTCCCTTGTAGCTTGTGAGTAGCGATGGTTTTCGTTCATTTCCCCAGCTTCTACTAGCTGAGCCTCTTGAGGGTAGCCCATGCATAGAAGGCCAGCAATGCCTATACTGTAACGTAAAATAAATTACTATTGCAAGCACGGATATGTTTTGTGGGCAAATATGTCTTCAGCAACAATTCATTTCTGGAACGTGCCTATCATAAGGCAATTACATTGACAATAATATCCATAGGTTGAAAAATACCTTTAATGAGATTTATAATGGCACAGTTGGTCTCAGGCACAGTTAGTTCCATTTTTAGTCATTTGAATAAATCCCACATTCTGTGTCTCCTTCTCTTTGCTTGCCTTCCCTCTATATCTACCATATCAGAGCAACTACAGCGGGATGCACCTAAGGCTTTTTCAGTTCATCAAGCTTTCTCCCTTATGAAGCCCACCTTTCCCTCTGGTGGCAGGAATATGCAACTACACTCTAAGAGAAATGCCCAGTAGCGGGGATATTATTCATTCAGCTCTCTAACTTGAAGCTGTACTTGTGCACTGATTTTCTAAGAAGATTAAACGATAACAAATTAAACAGTACTAGATATAAACGGGCAAGCAGTAAATCTTAGTTTTCTTCCCTTTGATGAAAGAGCCCAGCAAAGGAAATTTCTGGAACACTGATCCCAGGTCTGTGTGTGGGTGTGGGTGTATACATGCGTGCCACGGGGCGTGTGTGGAAATCAGAAGACAACATTGAACACTGGGGAGTGGGTTCTCTTCTTCCCCTGTGGATTCTGGGAATTTATTGAGCACAGATGACCAGGCTTGCACAGCAATTATTATTACCCACTGGCTCTTTGCTTTTCTGTTAAGTAAAACAAACAAAACAAAAAACAAAGCAAATTTAAACACATATCTAATTACATTCAGGGCACTGAAATGGAGCCTGGAGCATTTCTTATTAAACTCCTGCCTAATAAACAGAGGCAAAAGTCTTAAAATGATTTTGGTGGAAGAACACAAGATTAATGCTGTATGTTAGAACACATCATACAATAGAATGTAACTTGGATTGGGATACAGAATGATACAGAAACTTTGGCCAACCCGTTTCAACTGAGCACAGACTGTCCCCGCAGTCCCAGGCAAGACACCATTAAGAGCTAGCTGGTCCTTGCTCTCTAAGTAAATGCTACAGAGCACTGGGAAAATATAAAGGAACAGGATGAAGGGTCCGCTGGTGACAGAAACTTCAAGAAAGCCTGGAGGAAAGGACTCCTGTCACATCTTAAAGACTGTGAGTGTCTAGCTCGAGAGAACAGGTGAGGCGCTCAGGGATGGGCACACAAGCGGAAGTGTTTACGATGAAGGAAGACAAGACCCATTCAGGGAGCATCATAACCCTGCATTCCAACCACGTTGGAAATGAAGGTTGAAGTCAACTATACAAGGTGAAAAAACTCAAGATTTTGTCTTCTTGTGGGCATTTGAGACCCAACCTAGAAACTTGGGCCAGGGAAATGGCAAGATCCCCAAAGAGCTAGCAGAATCAGCAGTGTGGACTGCAGGGGAAGGGTGGAGGAGGAAGGATGTGGAAAGCTCCAGGAGCTAACCAGACACAGTCACAGGATCTAGCCAGGAGACGTCGTTTTCACCCACCAAGTGTTCAAAATCTAAAACATGTGAGACAATCATCAGCATGCACACTAATAATCTCATAACTCAGAATGTTGAGGCAAGGGCACTCAAGTTCAAGACTAGTCTGAGCTACATAATGAGAGCCTGCCTCGAAAATTAAGATACATTTAGTAGTTTTATTTCAAAATTTCATACCAGCTTTTTAAGGATAAAAAAAGAACTAAACATCTACTGTATTTTTATTGACTTGTTTTATTCAATATGGAAGTAATTTTATAATTAATCTGCTTCATATGTCTGTTTCAATTAACAAACTACAGAAAGAAAAATAATTGCTGTGTGCTTCTGAAAAATCTACAAAATTACCCAGAAGGCAGACTGGCAAAAAACAACGACAAAAAATACCACTACACCAAGCTGCTACATCAAGATGGCTCAGTGGGTAAAGACACCTGCCATCAAGGCTGATGACCTGAGTTGCGTCGTTGAAACACCAAGGGTGGAATGAGAGAACTGACTCTTGCGAGTGGTCCTCTTACCTCCATACATGTGCTATGGTATGTGTGTACTCACATGCACACAATAAACAAATGTATAAAATTCAAAAGTAAAAACTAGCAGGGCCAGCAAGGTAGCTCTGGGATAAAAGCACTTGCTGCATATGCCTAATGGAACCTGAGTTTCATCCCCTGCAGCCACAGGTGGGAGGGGAGAACTGAGTCCCAGAGATTGTTCCTGACTTCTATGCACACAGACCCATGAATAAAATAAAATAAATTTAAGCTACACCATAAAGGGGTGAAAATATGACTCAACAGTTAAGAGCACTTGCTGCTCTTCCAAAAGACCCAAATTTGGTTCCCAGCACCCAGGAGAGGCAGTCATAAGCATCTGTAACTCCAGCTCCAGGGGATCCAATACCCTCTGGCCTCCTTGGATGGACACACACACATAAATAAAAATGTAAGAAATAAATCTTTTTTTAAAAAAACTACACTAACATTTTCATAGGTACTGCATATGTTCTCTAAAAAGGAATTTATTTCTCTTGATATATTTATTAATAATAACTTAATAATAATAATATATACTAAAGATATTAAGAATACCTTCTATGTATGGGAAAATTATAGTATAAACATGACTATAAATTTAAATAGTCTTAAATAATTTAAATATGGTCCCTTTCTCTGAAGGAGATGCATAGAGAGAAGAAGGTGGCTTATGAAGCCAGTTTACCGGAGGGCAAGTGTAGCATGTCTTCATATTGATTATATGGTACAGACTGGGTTACTCAGAGGCATTGAGGAAGCAGTGAACCGAATTCAATCATAGCATTATCAACCCTCTCAAAGGAGTCCACTCTTGCCCTTCCTGGAAAGTGAGAGGCAGGGTGGGTTGATGTGGTCCTACTGATAATCAATCCTTCCTTCCTCCATCTACACATGTACATTAATGTTCTTTCTTTCTTTGTCCCCATCCAGCTCCCTAGCATAACTCAAGTGCTACATCTTAAGGCCAGCTATTAATTTATTGGGCAGAGAAGTGTACTCTCTACCCAATACTTGCATAAATGTCAGGAGCATTCAAGAAGATTCTAGAGTTATCAAGTTGGCAGAGGGGAGATGGGAATCAGTAAGTCTAGAGTGAAAACAGCTTCTGCTTTTTACTTTTTAAGCAAGTAACTGACAGAGAATACATTCAATTGGCCATCAAATGGCTTTGGAGCCTGTCCTGGAACTCACTCTTTTGACCAGGCTGGCCTTGAACTCACAGAGATCCACCTGACTCTGCCTCCCCAGTGCTGGGATTAAAGGTGTGCACCACCGCCGGGTAAAAAGGTTTATTTCATCTACAGCTTGTAGTTAGAGAAGTGTAGACACTTCTCTTGTCATCCAGAGAAGTGAAGTCAAGGGAGGCACTCAAAGCAGAAACTCAGGTAGGAACTGAAGAGGCCATGAGGGAGTGCTCCTTATCAGCTTGTTCCCCGTGACTTACACACCTCAGGACTACCTGCTCAGGTTTGGCACCACCCACCATTTGCTGTGCCTTCCCAAATCAATTATTATTCAGGAAAATACCCCCTACAGACTTGCCTACAGGCCAATCTTATGGAGACGTGTTCTCAATTAAAATTCCCTCTTCACAGACATATCAAGGTTTGTGTCAAGTTGACAAAAACCAACCAGCACTGTCCCCTTCAGCAGAAGTGTGTGCAGGGGAAGCAACTAGGAGAAGCCAACTCCTGCTACATCAGATAGTCAGCAATCATGTCGCTCATTAACCTTATATATTCATTTTGTTCCTGGCCTTTCTGCAGAATGCTTTCAAAGCAGTTCTATGGACATCTATAAATCTGCTCAGCCAGCCCACAGTTGCTTGAAAACTGTCGCAGGCAAGCCAAGTTTAATACCTCTTTCCCATTCATAGAGCCAGGGATGAGAATGGTTTTGGTGCAAATTTCTTGAAACCATGCAAAGAGCCTCTATCGGTGCCATGATAGAGTGCATTCCTCATCCTTTCCCTCTGGGGTTCCACGGATGCCCCTGGCACTTCCTCTGCATTTGGCATGACCATTTGAGAGAGCAGACAGGGTGGCAGTGATGCCTATGGCTTCTGCAACTTTCATCTCCTCCTCCAGGGAGGACACTACTGAAGTTTCTCATTCCCCTTCTTCACCATCTCTAGGGATGAGGACTGGGCCACAGCTGAGAGGGCTATGTCTGTTCCTCCTTCTAGCTTCTTCTGCCACAAGTGTGGGAAAACAAGAAGATAAACTTAAGTGCTTTGCAGAACCCTAAGTGAGGGTGTTAAGATTTCTCGTAGGAAAAATTGTGAGAAGATAGGATTCATGACGCTGACTTTGTGTCAGTGTGAGACTATCGGCAGACTCAGAACATGTAAGACAGAGAGGGCCTTGAAGAAAATCTATTTACGTAAGCTTCCCAAGTCTGGGAATAGTAATGTTTGCTTAGGCTGCTATGACAACAGATTGAAGTAGGTTGCAAAAACTTGCAAATAGCAACACACTATAAACTCAGAGCTGTTTTGTAGATACAGAAACAAGCCAGAGGAAGAGCCTGGCCCATGGCCATGAAGGTTTCTCAGCTCAGATCACTGATGTATCTGGCATGCCATTGCCCTGCTCAAAAGTCCACCAAAATGAGAACTTCAAATTCTCTCGCCATCTACCTGAAGAAGGCTTTCACTACAGGAAGCTGTTCCGGGTGTCACACATTCACTTAATAAATATTTACAGGGTCTAAGCAGTAAGGATTCAGTGGTGAACAACAGAGTCAAGTTATATGCCCCCAAGAAATAAAAAAAATGGGGGGAACAGTAAATTAACAGATAAATACGGCAATTATAGAGTACAACCAGTGCAGCGCAGAAAGTAAAGATGAGGGTACAGAAGAAAAGCAAAAGATCTGTCTGGCACTGGGATTGTGAGTCTTGTAATCCAGCTATAGGGGAGGTTGAGGGAGTAAAGTCAGTTGGTGGTCAGCCTCAGAAAATTAATGAAACTCTTATCTCAAACAAACATTTTAAAGGCTGGGGATGTAGCTCAGTGGTAGAGTACTTGCCTAGCATGCTCAAGGCCCAGGGTTCAAGCCTCATTACTGCAAAGGCTGTAGGGTGGTGGTGGGGTTATTTACAAAGTTACAGAAAAGAAGGTATTTAAGCTGAGCTCTCCGTGAAGAACATCAGAAAGGGGCAGTGAAGTCAAGGATAGAGTGTCAGCCAAATCTTAAAAGCAGGAAAGAGTTAAGTGTTCTGAAGGATTTGTATGGCTCCAAGTGGATTCAGATGCTGTGGTAAGCAGCAGACACTTGGCTCAGTGCCTCAGAAAGTTTCTCAAGTTTCCCAGGGAGTTTGCAGACAAAGGCATCATCCATATCCATTCTCATTCATATTCTCTGTCTCTCCTCTCTTGCTAGATAGACAGCAGGCTAACCTGGACCTGGAAATCCGTTTTCCCCAGTCTTCCCCAGGGCTAGGATCACAGTCATGAACCACTATTTTCTGCCTGCTTTGCATTTTGGGTTTTTTTTTAAATCAATTTGCACTCAGGAGGCAGAGGCAAGCAGATCTCTATGAATTCGAGGTTAGCCTGGTCTACAGAGAGAGTTCCAGGACAGGCTCCAAAACTACAGAGAAACCCTACGTCAAAAAACAAAACAAAACAAAATCAATTTCAACAGGCAGTGGTGTCACACACATTTAATCCGAACAGAACAGGAAGTAGAGGCAGGTTGATCTCTGAGTTCAAAGTCAGTCTAGTCTACCGAGGGCATTCCAGGACAGTCAAGGATACACAGAGGAACCCTATCTTGGGAGACAAACAAATAAAAGCAACAACAACAAAATCAGTCTCATTATTTTGTGGGAAATGGATTGGGATGTTTGGATGCTATTGCTGATGGTTTGGGTAGGAGATGATGGCAGAAGTAATGGGTGAATCATAGCACAGTCCTTCTCTGAGCTTGTTTTCTGCTTGAAAATGAAGTTAGGCATGATAGTGCATACTTGTAATCCCAGCACTGGGGCTGCTTAGGCAGGAAGACTGCTGAAAGTTTAAGGCCAGCCAAAGCTATATAACAAAGACCCTGTCTCAAAACAACAAATAAATAAACAACAACAACAAAACCTTTAGACTCGACAAGGGAAGACACGTCACATCTGATATGCAGGCATGACCTAGCACCTGCTGGATGAAATCTCCATGGGGACATATTTAGTTTTAAAAAACTCAAAGTGATTTTGATACATTGCATATTTGAAAACTGTTGTGGGATAGCCACAAAGACTGCTCAGATATGGGTTTAAGCAAATAGAAAGTCTTTACTAGCTGGTCAGCAACTACACTGGGTGGGTCAAGTGAACTTTTAAGCACCAAATCCATATTTTGGGTTGACATAATTCAGTTAACAAGAACAATGAGCCAGAAGGCACTACAGATGCCCAAAGGCAAGGTTAGTACATTTAGAGACATTCCCAGAACTACAGACTATGATGATCAGTTCTTTGTTTTTATGTTGGCAGGTGGTACTGTCTACATGCTGAGTCTAATGGCCTGAATGGTACTCCCATCATGGAGTCAGTTGTGCTAAGGTCTGGGAGCCTATTAAACTCTGGGACCCTGTTACAAAAACCAAAGGATCTGATGACTCCCAAGATTGCCTTCAAATTAAAGTACTGGGCCTTAGATAAATACTCCAAATTCAATGCCTGTAGGGGCCAGGTGGTGGCTCAAGTGACTGAGATAGGGATAAGTTGTTTGGAGAAGTTGGGGTATAAGTGCCTGATTGTGGTTTGAATGTATTTAGCCCCCATAGGCACATAGGGAGTGGTACTATCAGATGTGGCTTTTTTGGAGTAGGTGTGGCTTTGTTGGAGGAACTATGTCACTGTGGGTGGGCTCTGAGGTCTTACGTCATGGAATATTAAGATGTGTTACATTCATTTATGCTGTGAAATAATTTGTTTAATGACGCAAAGATGTGTTGCATTTGTTTGATTAAATAAAATTAACTTGGGGTTAGGAGGCTGAGTCAGCAACTAGCTGACATGAAGTGATAGGGAGGAACTAAGTGTAGCAAGGGTTCTTTTGTGGGGGCTGAGCAGGAAGCCCTGTTTTTCGGGAGATGTGAGTTAGAGGAGAAAGTTAGATACTTGTTCTTCAGCCCCTCTGATTGAGCAGAACTTCACCTCAACGTTTGAACGTTTGAACCCTGAGTTCTATAGAGGGATAGAGATCTAAAAAAAGTTTGTTTTGGCTGCCATAATAGAGCTGGTGCCTGAAGGAACAGAATTCTCACCTGGCCAGTCACCACTGCTGGTAGCTGCAGAGCTACAATTGGCAATTAGGAGAGCAGTTGCTTAAGGGGTGACTGCTGAATTTAATGAAAAACAACAGTCTCATATATACTCAAGTTACATCCAGTGTGCCAGACCATTGGCTGTTGCATGTGGGATCAAGATGTAGTTCCTTCTCCACTCTCAGCTCCTTCTCCATCACCATGTCTGCCATCTTGCCACCATATTCTGCCATGATAATGGACTAAACCTCTGAAACTATAAGCCACCCAATTAAATGTTTTCCTTTATAACAGTTGTCATGTTCATGGTGTCTCTTCACAGCGATTGAAACCCTAAGACAGCAACCTAGAGCTTTGGAGATTAAAAACAAATACCTTTTCTGGTCAGACAAAACACCATCCAGCAGGAAGAGTTTGGAATTTGTCTGTTTATCCAGTATTTATTTTTGCTGTACTTGAAGTTGACCCTATAAAATTTGGAGGCTAATTTGAGTGCAACAGTGAGTTCCTAAAAGGCTTTAAACAAGAAAAAAAAGGCTTGTTTTAAAGAATTGGTGGCAGAGAAAAACATAAGAATGCTAGAGTTTAGAGTTTAGCTCCATAGCAGGGAACACGTACAAGGTCCTGAACTCAACCACAAGTACCAGCTGGGGGCAGGGTTAAGGGTCAAGATCAGATATGGAAAGCTGGATTAGAGAAAATGGTGAGAGGTAGTCGGGTAGGGCTGTTACTGTGAGCTGGGTGTGAAGCCAAAGTGGAAAGGATAACTCACAGATTTCTGGTTTGAGTGTTGAACAATCCAGTGGATGCTACTGTAATTTACTGAGCTGGGAACAAATCACGGAGGATATACTCTGTGAAGCACTCTCTATGATTAATACAGCTTCCTTGGAGCAGGGCACGTGTGATGTTCCAAATTGTTAACTCCAAAGGAAACTCCAGTTCCCAAAAACCCAAAAGGCAGTCAGTCCAAATACCCACAAATGGGCTCAACCTGAATACAGGAGGATTTCTGGTGGTTAGATAAAAGCTAGTATTCCTCAGGGACTTGCAATGCCAGTTCCCCTCTACCTATCACTGGCAGAAGGGACAAATGGCTTTCTGTGGTGCCTCTTAGCATATTAAAGCTCAAGCTGGCCTGGCTCCCTCAGTATCACAAATATGTGTTACACATTTCAAAAGTCCACCCTAACTCTTTTCATCTCCTCCCCTCCTTAAATTCCCTCCAGCTCTTGGGCTTCCCTCTTCAGATACTCAATTCTCCTTATAACCCTGCTAGTTTTGTGCTCCCTCCTCTTCCCCTTGTATAAACGGATGGTATAACCACTCTGTGGCACTGTTAAGGGGAAGGTTTTAATTGTAGAGATGAGAGAGTAGCAGAGTCTAGAGCCGATAGAGAAAGCAGCAGACTGAACAGCAGCAGCAGACTGGACCTGGCCAGGGGAGATACAGTAGAGCAGAGAGATGGGTGGGGGAGCAAGCATATCATAGCAGGGTTATGGGTAACTGAATGAGTAACTGTGGGACGGATGGAAGGAGTTTAAGGATAAGGGAGGCGGTGGTAAGAGCTACAAGACTAGCATGGACTTTGAAATATTTAACAGGTACTTGTAATACTGAGGGAGCCTGGAGGCTAGCATGTGCTTTGGTATGCTAATGGGCACCACAGATAGCCATTTGTGTTCCCCGCCTTTTGAAATTTGGGGGAATGAAGCTTCCTCTGGACTGGACACTTCTTTCACCCAGCTCCAGTCTGTTTGGCCATGTTCAGTCTACTTCTTTCTCTCTCTGCTCTGAACTCTTTCAGATTCTTCTGGCTGTTCTCTCTCTCATATCTATAATTTAAACCTCCCCGTTAACATATCATGGAAGTCATGTTGTCAGGTTATATACTAACGTCATAACTTGTTTTGAAAACTACTGATATTGACAGTAGACATGGGACGATGAGAATACAAATTTTTTGGTTTGGTCAAACTATTATGTTTGAAAAAAATTGTCTTGGGGATTGAACTCAAGGCTAAGCACAGGCTAGGGAAGCCCTCTACCACCAAGCTACATTCCTAGACTCAAAGACAAGACACCTGATGAGTGCAAACGGACCAATCTGCTGTGTTGACTGTAGAGATCAGAGTGACGGTGAGAAGAACCGGCAGACGTAGCTTGAGAAGGTGGTGACCGTGGCAGGTGGAAAATAGGAAAGACTAGCACTACATGTGCAAGCGGTCTTTCAGGAACGTGTTTAAATGTGGCACAACCTATGACGTGAAAATCTAATCCAGCCCTTCGTTCCCAGAGCTCTACATTCCAAAAAGTCTCTATTGTTACTGCTCACCGGAGCGAGGAGGGAAGCTTGAAGCAACATTAAGTATCATCTTCAACCTGAAGGAGTGAGACAGTTCTGAAAGGTGAGGTCGAGCTCGGTTAGAGCTCCGCCCTGTTACCTGACAGTCCCACATCCCTATCCCGAGCCTCTTAGCTTTCTGGTTTTGCAACCTCAGCCCCTACTTCCGGCTCCGGTGAGCTTGGCCGGAAGCAGTCCGTCCACCTCAGCGGATCCCCTTCCACCCTCCAGCCCCTAAGCCTCCAATCGGTTCCAACAGAGGACCCGCCGGTTGCGCTTGCGCGGGGGTCTCACGCAATCACGCGCGCCGTCCGCTTCCGGTGCGCCGCGCGGGCCGCCGGGACGGATCTCCCTGGCGATCCGTGGTGTGCTGTCGCCGCTGCCAGCAGCGCGCCGGTGCCGAGTAGACGCTCGCGTCCTTGCTGTCTTCCTCGGGCTTCCCGGGGCCTGACCCCCCGGGGCCCTCGGCAGGCGTCGGCCGAGCCTGTGCGCTAACCTGCGGTTTTCCGCTCGCTCTTCATACCCCGCAGCGCAACTCGGAGGGAGAGCGAGAGGGGCTTTGGCGACTCCGCGCCGTGTGTCGCCGGGCGGGGCCGCGGGGCCGGGGTTCCTCCAGCCCCCGGGATGCGTGCGCGAGCTCTCGCCTCCACTTTCTTTTTACCACTGTCACGACTGGAGCCGCCTCTCGCCTACAGCGGGGAGCGCGAGTGCACCGACCGGCACCCCTGTCCAGCCCGGTGGCCGGGTACCCTCGGGAATGTGAGCCGCCAGGCTCACAAACTCCTCCGGGTAAGTCCCGCCCACTAGGCTCACGCCGCGGGGCCGAACTGCCCAGCCACCTGAGTGCGGATCCTGCGGCTGCCTCTTCACCTTCTGTTGCCTCGTGCTACCCGGTGCACCATTTTCTTTAGTCTGTACCTCAGGGACAGCCCAGAGAGGGAAAGAAGGTAGCTCGTGGCTGAGCCGCCAGAAACCATCATCTGAGGTTCACGAAAGGTTTGGTAGGGTAGTGAAAGTGTCTCATTTCAAGAGTTACAGTTAAGATCTGTAAGAGTGCTTTTAGGTCTCACATCTTATATCCTCAAAAGACGCCCCACCCCTGCTCATCTTTTTTTGGTGTTTGAGACAGGGTTTCATGCGTCCCAGGCTGACTTCAAACTCATCAGTAGGTGAGATTAGCTTTCAACCACTCTGTTTTCCTGCATCCATCTCCTAAACCCTGGGGCTATAGGCACACCACCACACCCTGTTGTTTCTGACCTTCATATTTTTCTACACCTCTTTGCTTTGCTTTACCAAGGCCTAGGATCTGAAAACAAACTTGGACCCAGGTGTAGGACACTGTAGTCAAACAAACAGAAATCCAAGATAATCCTTTCATGCCCCAAGGTGTAACTAACTTGGTTAGTTCTGGCCGCTAAAACATGTTGTCCATTCTTTCCATACAGGCGCTCCGCTGGAGTAATACTGCTTTCTTCACAAGGCTGTTAAGGGCCAAGGAGTCGATTATATATAGGACAAAAAGTTTGACCCCCATATGCCCTTGACATGAACTGCCCCTGCCGTTAACCAATCTGCCGTTTGTTTATAGAGCCACAGTGTGGACTGCCTTGTTAGGTTTCACTATGACTGTTAGGAAGTGAGCTCCCCCCACCTCATTACATTTTTAGGGAAGAATGGAGGAAGAGAAGTCACAAGAATAAAACACCTTAGGAGTATGTTTGTAACCTGCCGTGTACCTTTAAGAGTGGGGCTGGAGAAATGTCTCAGCAGTTCAGAGAACTAGCTGTTCTAGAGGCCCCAGGTTCATTTCCCAGCACCCACACGGTAGCTCACAATTATCTGTAACCCAGGTCCCAGGGGACCTGATGAAGTCATCTGGACTTTGTGGGCCCCAGGCAGACGTGAGGTGCACAGACATACATGATGCAGGCAAAACCACCCATGCACATAAATAGTAATTTTTTAAAAGTGGGGTGAAATGTGTATTTAGGGGTAGCAGAAGAGGGGGGTTTAGTTTTTACATCAGAAGTATTGCTTGGCTGCTAGGAACATGGCAGGCAAAGCTCTTGTACAAGAGTGAGAGCTCGGATCCTAGAACCACATGTGTGTTGGGTGGGTGTGATGACCTATCTGTAATAGTAGCCCCGGGAAGCTAGTCATGGCCATCTCTGGTTTTGGGTGAGAGACCCTGCTTCAAAGAAAAGAAAGAGTGATTTGGTAAGATTTTGGACATTAATTTTGGGTCACCACATACTGCATACTTTCTTTCACTCACACCATGAACATGCATGCACACAGCACACACACACACCCCATTAAAAATAAGAAAAAGACCAAAAGGGGGGAGGGGCTCTTAACTCCCAGGGTTAGGCACACTTTATTCATCTTCAGCTCCTGAAAAAACAGCTGACATTTAAGGTATGGAACACACGTATCTCTGTTCAAGTGGTAGGAATTTCAGCTCGCATCCAGGTCTCCTGGATTCCCCTTTATCTTTATTCTCAGTTTTCTTTTGTGAGGGCTAAATTGTGTGTGAGCTTCATGCCACTCATGTGGGTCCTGTTCGTATTTACTGCCACAGCTCTATTTCCTGATATCTGTTTGGGAGATTTTCAAGAACAACTATGCTCCTCTCTCATAAAATTCAGGTGATTCTGGGATCTTTCTCCCTCTAAGGATTGAGAGGTGAAATTGCAATCTAGTGCTTGACCCCAGTGAACTATTCATTCAGATTTTTAGGCCTGTTTTTTTTTTTCTAGACAAAAGGAAATTCATTCTGCTTTGGTTTTGTTTGTTTGTTTGTTTTATTTTATTTTAGGCTAACAGCAGAGAGCTATGTTGTCAGATTACTGTTTATTTTTTGTCTTTGGTTTTTGAGGCAGTATCTGATTACCATGGTTTGGTCTTTAACTCCTGATCCTCCTGTCTCTACTTGCCAGGTGCTGGGATTACAAGTGTGCTCCAACATGTCAGTAAGATTTCTGATCTGTGTTGTCCTACACTATAGCCACTAGCCATACAGTTGCAGTTCATCATATTGAAAATTAGTTCATTTTTGGCTGCTAGTCCTATTCCAAGTGCCTAATAATGATCTGTGACTACTGGCTACAATATTGGACAAGATTAATAGACCATTTCCATTTATTGAGTTGTCCTTGTGTAAGAAACTGCTCGTCAAGTTTAGTGACAGCACAACGTTAAGAAAAAGACCAGGAGCTGAATTTTTTTTTTTTTAAATTACAAACCCATTTTCAATATTTGGGCCTCATGGCCCCGGGCAGGTTGCTAACTGTCTCACTACAGATGATAGTCTTTAATAATGAACTCTTTCATTAGTACAGTAGTTGGCCGTTCTCCAACAGTTATGTGACTTAAATTCTTTTGAGTCTTGCCTTGTGAATCTGTGGGAATGGGTCTGGTTGGTGAAAGGCTTATTGTGGGTCAGCATAGGAATCTGAGTTAAGAAAGTGCTGGGATCAAGAGCCGGCTGGCCTGGACAGTTTGGGGGGTTCCACATGCACACTCTTGCACCCACTCCCTTGCATGTCCTGCCGGCTAGTTTTTAATGTCAGCTCAAGAAAAGCTAGAGTTGTTTTGGAACCTCAATTGAGAAAATATCCCCACCAGGTCGTCCTGTGGACAAGTCTCCATTTTCTTGACTAATGAAGGATGTAGGAGGGCCCAGCTCACTGTGGGCAGGACTGCCGCTGGTGGTCCTGGGTGCTATAAGAAAACAGACTGAAGCAGTGGTGGCGCACGCCTTTAATCCCAGCACTCAAGAGGCAGAGGCAGGACGATCTCTGTGAGTTTGAGGCCAGCCTGGTCTACAGAGCAAATTCCAGGACTGCCAGAGAAAACTTGTCTCAAAAAAAAAAAAAGAAAAAGAAAGAAAGAAAGAAAGAAAGAAAGAAAAAGAAAACCTGAAGAAGAAAATAGAGTGAGCAATCTACGAGGAGCAAGCCAGTAAACCAGTAAGCAGTCCTCATCCATGGCTCTGTCTCAGTTTTTGTCCTGACTTCCATTAGTGATGGACTGTGATACAGAACTAAAAGCTAAAGTAAACTCTTCCTTCCCAAGTTGCTTTTGGTATTGATGTTATATTATACCAATAAATTCTTTAGTTAGGAACCCTAAGCCTTATGTGTACCCACAGGAAAACCCCCCAACATATACACAAGTCTGGGAAGATGAGACCTCTTGTAAATTTTTTAAATTGGATTTATTTATTGTATTTATTTTAGTGTTTCGCCTGCTATGTATGTGCGCCACGTGCATGCCTAATGCCTGTGGTGGAGGCCAGTCAGAAGAAAACATGACATCACTTGGAAATGAAGGTGTGGACGTTTGTGAGCTGCCACACAGATGCCAGGAACTGAATAACTGCTCTTAACCACTGAGCAGTCTTTCCAACCCCTACCCACTTTTTTAACATGCAGGAAAGGGGTAACAGAATCTAAAGTAGTTCGAAGACCTGCCTCAAATCACACAAGCTGGCAGAGTAATCTCTTCCATATAAAGTTCCTTAATAGACATTTAGTTGAAGCTGTTATTTAAAGTGATAAAACTATAAGGGTAGGGCCAGAATTTCTAACTCTTGGCCAGGTATTCTTTAAAAAAAAAGTTTGGTTTCTTAAGAAATTTTCATCAAAGACTCTCAAAAACCTGTGGTCCCTGATTTGCCTGAAGAAAAGATTAACTGAAAACATTCAATTTCCTGCCTTTTAGAGTCTCACCCAAGGCTGAAATGGAGCCCTCAAATCTGTGCTTGTTACCACATGTGCTTGTTAGATCTTTTGAACTGGGGAGATATCTAAACCTTTAGACCCTGGCAGAGTTGATTCGCCCTGCAGACTGCAGTTCCTTTTGCCTTGGATAACTAAAGCTTTCTGTTGGCTTCCCTCTTCTCTAGCCATGGATGCGCCGTATGATGGTGCTGAGGTAACTGTTGTGATGGAAGAAATCGAGGAAGCTTATTACACTTCCCCTGGGCCACCTAAGAAGAAGAAAAAGTACAAAATACAAGGAGAAAAGGCCAAGAAACCCAGGTTAGCTTTAATATTTTGGTTGTTGATGTTATTTCTCAACAGGTCAGCTTGGAGGACTGAGTTGAAGAAGATAAAGATTCATTTAGAATGCAGTTGTCAGAGTCTGAGTGCGCATGTTGTGGGGGAGAGAGAGACTGGGGGTGCAGAGGGACAGACTTTGCTTATCTTTCCAGACTGTTAGAGGAACTTGTACTTTGTAATGCTAGAATCTGTGGATTCTTTTTCGTGTTATTTTTTGCTCTGTCATTGTTTAAATATTTAAAATAAGCTTTAGTAACCTTGCAGTTATAAGTAATGCCAGCAGTTTCTACAGATATTATCCACTTTAATTTTCCTCTTCACTTTAAATACTAAAAGCTTCTGACTGATGTTACTAGCACTGGACCATTTCTGGCAATTACTTGCTTTCTTCTCTCAGCCTTGTTGAGATTTTTGATCAAAGACAGAAGAGTGATGTATGTGTGCAATAAACCTGGGTAGTCAGCTTCTGCTGTAACCTTGGCCTGCGAGTGGAATTACAGGACCCTGCATCTTTGACTACATTAGATTATATGACTGGGGGTGATACAGAGGTTTTTTGCTTGTCTAGAGACAGTGCTTTGAATTGAGAGGTTTGACTTTGCTTTACTTTGTTGGCCTTTGACTAACACTCCAACCAGCAAGTGCTAGATGAAGTAAGGGTCGTTCTTGCTTCTGCAGGTCTGCTTACCTTCTATACTACTATGACATCTACTTGAAAGTACAGCAGGAGCTCCCCCACCTACCACAGTCCGAGATCAATAAGAAGATAAGTGAGAGCTGGAGGCTCCTCAGTGTGGCCGAGAGAAGTTACTACTTGGAGAAAGCCAAACTAGAGAAAGAAGGTTTGGATCCTGTAAGTATTTTTTTTTCTTAGCGCCCCCCCCCCATTGTTTTAATGGGTAAAGACCTGGTGAGACCAGCTCCCCTGTTCTCATGACTCTTATTAGCTTCTTCAGAAGCTTTTAAATTATCTTTCTTGAGTCAGGTTTTGTGTCTGTTTTCATGATGCTCTGCATTCTTTTTAAATGCAACAGTACAGAAAGCTGACATTTTCTGAGTTCTGTATAATGAGCCTCTGATTCCTTTTCTGATCTTTACCATAACCTGAAGCTCCTTTTCCTCATACTAATATCTTTTCCTTGATACAGTGGCTTAGATAGGCATTTCTTCTATACTGTGTTTTTATATTACTAATTGAATGTAGTATAGTCCATCTGTTGTTTTGCCTGGCATAACAATCAGGAATTAGGTTTGTGTGAAAAGCAGTAAAGTAAAACTGCTTTGTGTGGTACCATGTGGTTTTGAACTATGCAGAGGAGACATGCAGGGTTAAAGCCAAGGTTGATGGTGGTGACTGGGGCTTTGAGTCCTTGAACTAAAGAACAAGTGAGGATGAATTTAGGTTGATGTCTATCTGCCATTTGTTATCTCTAATTCACAGTGACAGAATACACCTGTTTTGATGGTGCTGGTGGCAGAATCCAGGATTTCATTCATAGTAGACAAACTTCATGCCAGTGAGCTCTATGCCTCCCCCAACTGGATTTTTGGTTTTTGATTTTTTTTTTTTTTCCCAGTTTTTTGAGACAGCGTTTCTCTGTAGCTTTGGAGCCTGTCCTGGAACTAGCTCTTATAGACCAGGCTGGCCTGCAACTCAAAGGGATCTGTTTGCCTCTGCCTCCCGAGTGCTGGGATTAAAGGCTTGCGCCATCACCGCCTGGCCCCAACTGGGTTTTTTTAACATTGAAATTCTCATAGTAACTCTATCATGATTGCAGATCAAAACTTTTTAACCTAAACTTTTATTTATTATTTATTTTAAACTTAGACAATTGTTTCCTATTTCTTTTTTGGAAATGTAAAGATTAAAGATTTCAACAGTTATTCTGTAGTAGAACTGGACTTTTTCTTAACTGAATCTGTCACTGCCTGTCAGATTATTTTGTCTTTACTGTCTAGATATTCTTCTTCCTCCTTCTCCAGTAGCTTTGTGTTAACCTACTGTCCAGAAGATGCTAGTATATATTTCTGCTGCTAGATGATTTGTTTATAACAAGTTTAGGAAATAACCCCAGCAAAGGTAAGACTCAGAAGGTAAAATATAAGGAAAGTATACCTATTCCTTATGGCTTTCATAGTCTAAAATATGCAGTCTTAGGAGTTGGGAATTGAACTCAGTGGCAGAGCATATGCTTAGCATAATTGCCATGGGTTCCATCCTTAGAGCCAGCCTCTTTTAAAACAGTAAATAAAGGCAGCAAAACTTTTTTGTCTAATAATCTCAACTAACTCTGTAATGATTTTTTTTTTATCAAGACTGAATTTTTTACATCATTTGCGGTGATTTTTTTCCCAACTTATTTGTGTGCTTGTTTATATTTACTCATTTCCACCACTACCATCAGTAAATAATTTTGTAAGAATCACTTAAATTTTTGAACTGATAAGTTTTCTCATCTGCTAAATGGAACTCGTAGGCAATCATAATATTTAAAATGTATAATATAGGGCTGAAGTGATAGTCAAGAGTATGTGTTGTGCTTACAAAAGACCTGGGTTTGGGTCCCAGTACCCAGTGGTAGCTCACAGCATCTCTAACTTCAGTTCCAGGTGGATTAATCCTCCTACCCTTTTTTTTCTTTAAACTCTCTGAAGACATTAGGCACACATGTACTGCATAGACATCTAGGCAAAACACTCATAAAACTAAATAGATAAAGTTAAACTATATAATGCAAATCATTTATCTGAGTTCTTGGCAGATTTTGATCTAATCCATAAGTGTTACTCTTCAGTAGATTAAAAAAAAAATCCAGTACTAGGGGTGGTGAGATGGTGCAACAGTTAAGAATACCTGGCTATTTCTGTGGAGGATCCTGGTCTGCCCACATGGCAACTTATAACCATCTGTAGCTCCATTTTCAGGGGAGCTGATGCCCTTTTCTGACCTTGGACACCAAGCATACATGTGGTCACATACATA
This sequence comes from Myodes glareolus, assembly GCF_982192425.1. Taxonomy (NCBI): domain Eukaryota; kingdom Metazoa; phylum Chordata; class Mammalia; order Rodentia; family Cricetidae; genus Myodes; species Myodes glareolus. Next base: position 27,065,950 of record NC_142038.1, read on the forward strand.
CATGCCTGCAAAACACTTACACATGTAAAATAACTAAATATAAAATATAAATATAAAACATTTTTTAAAGATCCAGCCAGGCTGTGGTGGCACACATCTTTAATCCTAGCACCTAGGAAGCAGAGGGAGGCGAATCTCTTGAGTATGAGGCCAACCTGATCTACGGAGTGAGTTCCAGGATAGCCAGGGCTACACAGAGAAACCCTGTCTCGAAAAACAAAACAAAGAACCAGACAAACAACAAAAATCCAGTACCATGTAAGAAGAAAAAGTGCTGGTTAATGAGCACTGGGATGCAGTGAGACTTGGCAAAGTTTCTGTGTTGAGCTGTCCTCTATTGCCTGGTGTGCGGATTGGACTTTGCAGGATCAGACTTTGCATCTTGAGAGACTGATGGCCCTTCCCGCTCAATGCAGGACCTGTGATTTTTGCATTAGTCCTTCAAGTCTGTATAGTTTTGTCATGTAGTCCTGTTCTGTCTCTTTTAGTCCAGACAATTCTGTATTACTTGCCACCACTTAATCTTGTTACCCTAATGTGTCTTCTGAAGGTGTTTTGAAAATGCCATTTTCCTTTACCTCTGCAGTTCTATAAAGGACCCAGTTCTGTCTACCTTCACATTTCGTCTGAGTGCCTCTTTAACTCTTACCTTTGAGTGCTGCCTTTGAGCCTTAAGTAGTCCCATCGACCCTCCCTTTTGAGATCTCCAAAGATGTTCTTGTAATTGATTTTAGTGTGTCTTTAAAAGGTACTTTGGAATTTTTTTTCCCATTAAACTTGGGTTTTTATTTAACCATTCACTTTGTTCTGTTTCTCTTACTGGATGACTTTTAGTTTAAGTTCAAAAAAAAAATCAAACATTAATTTCCCTTTTGAGTATGGATTTGCTTTGTGGGGCTGTTTCTAGGAACTGGTCTTTATCTTTTAAAAGAAAAATAAAAAGCAGAGTTCAGGTTTTTACTTATTACTAATTTTATGTCTTGGACTTTTAGCCTCATGAATTTTGACTTTGATTTTCTCATGTATTAGCTGATAATACTAATAGTATTATTTTGGAGAAAAATTAAGTCACAAATTTCTGAGTTTTAAGATGTTAGGTCTCCTCCCTGCACCTCGTTAACATATTCAGGGCCTTACCATATAGTCCTCATCATACATAATTCATTTCTCTCACAAAGCTTTCTTAGCTTTGTGGCCTGCTCATCCTTGTAAGTTTGGAAGAATTACTGAGGTCAGAATCCTGATGTGCCATCTTGAGTTCCATCTCAATCTTCTGTATAGTTGCTTTTCATACTTATTTAAACCATCTGCTACTCTACTAATACTTGTTTTGTTTTGTTTTTTCCTTAAAAAGAAAACTTCTAAAAAACAGACAGGTGGTTGCTGAGGCTTCAAGAAGGAAAAGAATTTGCTCAAGACTGTGTAGACTCGGTGTTCATGCTCCCAGTTTTGGAAGCTGAGATCTGTGCCCTACCCAGAGTTCAGTGCCATAGATGTAGCGCATTTTCTCAGGATGTGCAAGCCCCTCAATTCAATCCCTAGAACTTTGAAAAGACCTACCAACAGAGTCTAATCCATTCTACAGTTTCTTGAGCAAGTGAAGTACATTCATTCCCATGAAGATGACACTGCTGTTGACAGCAACTGATCTTCTGAGATAGGGCAGGCAGTAGAGTCTGGTTCCTTTTGAAAAAAAGAAAAAGGGGCTAATATAAACAACTTGGTGAGCTCCTCATCCATTCATCTCTGGTTATTTCTCTCATTCTCAGAACTCTAAGCTCTCTGCACTGACTGCTGTGGTTCCGGACATCCCAGGTTTCCGAAAGATCCTTCCCCGATCGGATTACATCATCATTCCCAAGAGCACCCTGCAGGAAGACAGGAGCTGCCCTCAGCTAGAGCTGTGTGTGGCTCAGAACCAGATGTCCCCTAAAGGATCTGCTCTCATGTCTCATGCTTCCCCGGATATAGTAACCAGCCATGCAGGCATGGCCGAGCAGTGCCTCGCTGTGGAGGCCCTGACTGAGGAGGTGGGAGCCCTCTCCCAGCCAGGTGCTGTGCAGGAGATTGCCACCTCAGAGATCCTCAGCCAGGATATGCTCCTGGAGGAGGCATCCTTGGAGGTAGGAGAGAGCCACCAACCTTACCAGACAAGCCTGGTAATTGAAGAGACCTTAGTAAATGGCTCACCAGATGTCTCCACTGGAAGCCTGACTGTGCCACACTCCCAGGTTGGAGAGAGCTTGTCAGTGGTAACAGTCATGAGGGTAAGTGGCTTTACACGAATGTCTTTTGCTTTGCTGGCATTCTTATAATGGAGGGTATAGGTGTAGTAGTAACTCAATGTTTCTAGGCCTTGGGCTTGCTCCAGAGTTCTCAGCTTCTCAGGCATCTTACCACCTCTCAGTCTAACCCAATGAGAGTTTTCCTCACATAAGATAGTGTGTGAGGTACATTAGCAAGAGAGCTGGAAATGGATTTAAGCTGTCTGTGAGTCAAAACCAAGAACTGCATGCTGTTAGTGCCATTCAGGATTTTGTGCCCTGAAGTCTCTTTCAAAAAAAAAAAAAGGCTGGAGAGATGACTCAGTGATTAAGAGCACTGGCTGCTCTTCCAGAGGTCCTGAGTTCAATTCCCAGCAACCACATGGTGGCTCACAACCATCTATAATGAGATCTGGTGCCCTCCTCTGGCATGCGGGTATACATGGAGGCAGAATGTTGTATACATAATAAACAAATCTTTTAAAAAAAAAAAACCCACAATGGCATCTTGAACCATATGTGAGAATTACTGGAGGAAACTTTGGATTTAGATGGGAATAAGAAGAAAAGTTCTCTTTAAGGACAAGGTTATGGAACTAAGACCTGAGAAAGTCAGACAACTCTGGGGCTAGTGAGATGGCTCAGTGGATAAAGGTGCTTATTGCCCAAATTTTTAATTAAAAAGGAGAAAAAAATAAGTTCTTCTCCACTATACCAAGGGATTCTTGATTAAGATGAAAGCAAAAATCTCATTGATTCTGGGAAAACTGCCACAATGTCCTAATTACAGTGTCCCTCTTCTTCCCTCGATAGGATAGCATCGTAGAGGAGTGGCAGTCCCCTTCAGGATAAGGGGACAGTGTGTTGTAGCATCCATGATGACGTGGGCACAAGAGAACAGGTGTCCTAAAGAGCTCTATCCTAGATCTATTATATCTGTTTTATTTGTTGCGTGGTGCTATTTTATGATTGTAAATCATTGTCTCTGATCTGGTGGAGGCACTAAAGAATGATTTTGAGCTACCTTGTGGGTTCTGGGAACAAATCCAGGTCCGCTGGAAGAGCAGCCAGCTCTTTACCACAGAGCCATGGTTCCAGTACCACTATTAGAATATGTTAATAGGGTCAGAAGAACTGGATTTTTTTACTAAGTGCTTATGAGGTCTTGGGGGTCCCTAAGCCATCACTGCTCTAGTTTTCTCACCTGTGAAATGATCATAGCACATCTTCTGTGGTAGTAATTTTCTCTTCGTTTCAGTGTTATCTTATTTTGAGATAACTGTGCTTGTTTATTTTGCTGAGCATGCTGGATGAGCACATTGTCGGCGCTTTGTGCGTGATGCAGCCTTCCAGTACTGTGGATGCCCTTGGGTGTTCTGCACACTTAATTGTCCTCTCCATTGTGCACAGGATTCCAGTGAGAATAGCTCCTCTGCTCCAACCACTCAGTTCATCATGCTGCCTCTGCCTGCTTACTCGGTTGTGGAGAACCCTTCCTCCATCAAACTGGTCAGTAGTGGGGAATTAGGGCTCTAGGCATTCTCTACTACTAAAAATAGTTTTCCAAGGTCTTAAAGCCTTAGAACATGGAAGCCAGCAGTTTGGAATTCCCCGGGCCACATGTTGACGGTCAGGAGCCCTGTAGGTACAGCTCCCCAGTACCTGTGAACTCCCCGAAGTATATAGACTTCTTGAAACACCCTGAGGGTAGGTTTCAGAATCCTGTGGAACCACTGATCTAGTTAAGCATTATCACTGCACAGATGCTAAAGCAGCCCTGCTAAAGCAGCCCAGAGAAAGAGGAGTTGAAATCCTCGAGAACATAAACTAGGGCTCTGGCTTCTTGACTCAGTTGGTGTTTTCCCATCACATGCTGCAACTTCTGGGCTGAGATGTATCCCTAAATATATCATAATTTTGATGCTATTATAAATGTTATTCTGAACCTCTTAGTCCCTGGCAGTATGTAGTAAAAAGGGGGACTTTTTAGAAATTAATTTTGTTTTGTTTTGAGACAAGGTCTCATTGTGTTGTCATGGATCTCATTTTGTAGACCAGGCCTCCACCTGTCTCTACCTCCCAATGCTAGGATTAAAGACATGTGATGCCACACCTGGCTGAAGTGGTAGATTTCATTGTTTATTTAGTAGAATGTTGCGTTCATATCAGATTAGGTCAGGATAATTGATAATATTATTCAACTCCTTTATATCCATGCTGATCTTTGATCTGTCTGTCCTGTCAGCTATTGGGAGAAGGCATTCAACTGCCACTGTGGATGTTCTGTTTCTTCTTAAAGCCCTGTTAGTTTTTATTCCATACCTTTGGACTTTATTTACATAAATATTAGGATTTTTATGTCATCTGCATAAATTGCCACTTCATTATTATGAAATGACCTTGAGTAATGTTATTTGCTCTGAAGCCTACTGTGCTCTTTAGTTTGGGTTTTATTAGTTACTATTAGCAACTAGTTTGTTTCCATTCTTTTTTAGCCATTTTGTAACTTTATATTTAAGGTTTTGTTCTGTTTTATAGGCAGCATGTAGTTAGATGTAAAACAAAGACAGTCTGATGAAAAGCATTTATATTTGATATGGTTAGGTGTTTTTGTTTTTTTGCCTCAGTCATGGTGGGAAAGCATGGCAGCAAGAGTGTGAGGCTACTGGTCATACGCCATCGCTAGTCAGAATACAGACAGCTGAATGATGGTCCTCAGCTCAGTTTCTTCTTTTTCCCTTTGTATTCAGCAGGACTCCAGTCCTTGGGATGGTGCTGCCCACATTTAAGTTGGGTCTTCCTCTAGTTAAATCTGTCCAGAAATGTTCCTACCGCCATGCCCAGAGGTGTCTCCTATTTGATTATGAATCTAGCCAAGTTGACATGAAAATTAATGTTCCCAAGTCTACCTCTTGCCACTGTGACACCGAGACACAGTCACTGTTTTTTTGTTTTGTTTTGTTTTTCAAGACAGAGTTTCTCCTTGTAGCTCTGACTGTCCTGGAACTTGCTCTGTAGACTCGACTGACTTCCAGCTCAGAGATCCATCTGCCTCTGCTTCCCGAGTGCTGAGATTAAAGGCATGCACAACCACCCAGCTCACAACCACTTAAGAAATTTTTGTTTTTGTTGTTATTTTTGAGACAGAATATCTCTATGTAGATTTGACTGGGGCTGGCCTCTTAATTCAGAGAGATCCCCCTGCCTCTGCCTTCCCAAGTGCTGTGATTAAAGGTGTGTGCCACTCTACTGGGCCCTCAGTCATCTTTAAATCATAACATTCTACCCCAGCCCTCAAAAGGTTTATGGCCATCTGATAATGCAGAATGCATTTGGTTTATCTCCCAGGAGTCCCAGAGTCTTACCCATTCTAACACGGAGTCCAGAGTCTGTTCCAAGAGCTCAGGGCGGTCTCTTAACTATGGGCCCTTGCAAAACCAAAGGTATTTCCAGCATATAGTGGTGCAGAGTAAAGTGGCAGGAGGAGTGGCAGGATAGCAAGGACAGGTTCGGTGAAAACCAAGCAGGACAAACACTGTACCCTGTAGCTCCATGTCCAAGAGCTAGGATTTATCTTGGCATCATTATGGCTCCAACAGGCTTGGGCAGACCTTCTCTTCAGTTCTACTGCCTGCAGAGCATGTGGCCTTTCTCCTAGGCAAGTGCCAGTCTGTGCCAGAAGTCTTAGCAGGCATCCCACAATCCTAGCATCTCCAGCATTCTGAGGTCTCCATTGCATCTTTACCTTCACACAGGAGTTTCTGGGCCTCCTTGCAGGGACTCTGGTCTTGCTACATGTTACCTGGCAACAGAGGCGTTCAGGAACCTTGGTGCAGGCCTCTATGACCCCATAAATCTTTGATTTTGCATGTCTACAAAACCATGTAGAAAGTGTTGCTACATTGTCTTGCTCAGTCAAGATGTAGTCCTGCCTACATAATGCCAAAGCTTTAGTGGCCTCTATGTGTCTTGGCAGCAGGACCTGGGAAAACTTCTCCAGGTGATTATTTTTGAGTAGAGAACTCTTTTAGCCTATCTCCCAGTCTAGACTGACTCCTGAATTTGCATTTTTCGGAGTTTGAGCCTTTGAGGTAGGGTCTTGCCTTCAGGCCACTTTGCCTGTGTCCCAGTTTAGAGCTAAAGGTTTCTCATTAAGAGTTACAGCTACTTTCTCTATCCCTGCCTAGCTCATTTCCTCTCCATTTGTATATTCATATCTTTGCTCCCCCTCACTGTAGATCTGAATCAGAGCTGTGGGCAATAGCTATGCTGCAGCCTGAATGCTGTGGTGTCCTGAGATTTCCTCTGCTAAAGAAATGGTCCATTATGTTTAATTCAGCCTTATTCAAGTTACCAGGACAAAGGCAGACTGCAGATGTATTTTCTGACTATAACAGAATGGACTCTAGCCCAGTTCTCATAGCCCTTGGTCTTCTCTGAAACCTGATAGATCAGGCCATCACTGCCTGCATTTCTGTTGGCATACTGTTCTGAACTTCTACCAGAATTGCTCAGTGAGCTTCGCTTACAAGATTCTAGAGCTTTTTTGCCCATAGGTCTAAACTTCTTGATTTTTTGCATAAACCAGGCCTAAAGGCCTCTAAACCACATGGTCATATAGTCTAGAAATATTTAGCTCCATTCCTGGTACTAAAATATATATTAAGGTTCTCTAGAGCAGTGAAATCAATAGGTATGTGTGTGTGTGTATATATATATTATAAAGGGGGACTTACATGGTGGGGGGTGGATAGTCCTATAGTGACTGTCTTCATGCTGAAGAGGTAGAGAACCTGGTAGTTGTTCAATCCAAAAAGCTGAAGGTGCCTCAGCAGTCTCAGTGAGGCACTGAAGGCCTAGAGTGTCCTTGGAAAGTCTTAGCTGTTAGGCTTACATTGACAGACTAAAGTCTTGATTTCAGTGGAGATGTTGGCGTGACAGTAGACACTCACTCAAAGGCAAGTGGACATGAAGTGCTTTTCCCCTAGATCCCTTTATATCTGAGCTGCCATTTATAAGGTCCTACCACTTTGAGGGTAAACCTTACTCCCACCTCAGTTAATCCTCTGTGGGCTCACCCACCCTTTACAGAAATACCGAGATGTATCTCCTGGGTAGTTGGTTCTATGTCCTATAAAATTGATGGTCAGAGCTGGCCATCATAATCTGTTATCTTATTTGTTCCATCAGTTTTTCTGTTTTGTTCTGTTTCTTTGATTTTAATTGAATTTTTGTGATTTCCATCTTTTTTTTCCTTCCCCAACTCCTTACTCACCTTCCCCTTCTTTCCCCCTTTTTGAGATCTCTGTTTTACCTTGTAGCCCAGACTGGCCTTCAATTCATGATCCTTTGGCTTCACTTTTCTCTCCATGTAATGGTTTAGCTCTAAACTGGAACACAGTCAAGGAGTCCTGAAGGCAAAACCCCACCTCAAAGCTCTTGAAAATGCAAAATCAGGAGAAAGTGTGGACTGGGAGATATGCTGGAAGAGTTCTCTACCTTTGTTTTGGTTATTTTTGTAGTGTTGTTTTTTTTTTTAAAGAGCTAATAGTATATATTTTCACCTTAACTCCAGTCTGACTTTCAACAACCTTTGCTGTAGACAAACTGTATATTTGATATTTTCTGTCTTGAGATGAGGTTTTAACTGTGTTGCCCAGACTGATCTGGAACTCATGGACTCAAATGGTCCTCCTGTCTTAGTTTATAAGTAGCCAGGAATACAGGTATGTGCCATTGTGCCCAGCTAAGCAGTATATCCTTGGATGAGAGAGTTGCTGCAGTTGTGTGTATGTATACACATATACATGTGTGTGCAAGGAAATTAAAAGTTGATGTCACATGTCTTCCTGTCGCTTTGTACCTTACTTGCTGAGACTGAGATCTCTCTGATCCTGGAGCTCACCAATTTGCTATACTCAGTGTCAGGCTTAACCTTTGTCCTCTTCCAGCTCTGGGACGCTAGAAACACACCTTTCTGCACTGGTGCTGGAATCTAAACTCAGATCCTAATGTTTGTGTAGCAGCATCTTAAAATAGGACCTTCCACTGCAGCTTGATTGACGGAGACATTGGCTATTTTTCTGGAAACCTTATCTTCCTGGAAGTGGCTGTTCTATAAAGAGCCAGGCTCTTCTAGAAAAGTGTTTCATGGCACTTTTCTGTGTTTTAAGGCTGAAATAGCCTTAAGCATCAGCATTTTTGTTTAGTGTTACTCTTCCTTCAGGCTGCTGTTGAGGAGTGTTCCCAAGTTCACAGTAACTATTTCTAGGACTGCCTTCTGTAGGTATTTGACATGCAGAGTCTTTGTTAGTATTGGATTAGTCTGGGAAAAGATGAGAGGTTTTGTCCTGATTATAATAATCTCAGAACTGTAAAATCCTTTACAGTTTACTTACTATGCATGTTTCCCCATTCTTGACTTTTGCCCCTTGGCATACCTCTGACCAGAAGAAGATGTGCTTTTTTCCAGAGGAGAAAACCCATGTGACTTTACCTAGGTCATTCAGTGTGTCGATGGCAAAGTTGGAACCTAAAGCTTGGTGTCTTTACTAAGTGCTACTCCACCTGGCATTTATTCTTGACCTGGTGCCTCAATGATGGGCAGCTTTTCCTTATGCCTCCTGGCAGAAGTGGCTAGTGGCAGTTTAGTATTTTAGGGGAATTATTGCTTTTGGCTGGGCTAGAGAAATTATGGATTAGCAGTTTAATAAACATTTCACCATGTTTAAGGCCAAGCAGGCCTTAAACGCAGAGATCTGCCTACCAAGTGCTGGGATTACAGGTTTAAAAGGTGTACGGCACTACATCCAACTAAAATCTCCTTGATGATGTTTTTGTTGTTTTTGTGTGTTTGTGTGTATTCCCTGCGTGTATGTCTGTGTGCCACATCTGCACCTGGTGCCCAAGGAGGACAGAAGAGGGTGTCAGATCCTCTGGAATTGAAGTTATAGACAGTTGTAATCCCACCATATAGGTGCTGGGAATCAAACCTGAGTCCATGGTAGAGCAGCCAGTGCTCTTAATCACTGAGCCATTACTCCAACCCTACTATATGATTTGAGGCAAAACATCTCAACAGTATTAGCCACAATAGCAAACATTGCTAAGGGGATAGAATGAGATTCTGATACAGTGTTGAGCACTGTGTGCTACCATGTTCATTAACAGCCATCACCTGTGTAGCCCTGGGGAGTTTGTACCAAAGGACCTTTCTAACAGATCTTCTATGGTGTCATGAATGTTTAAGCTGTTGTCCTCTAGATATTGTGGTTATAGTAGTCAGTAGTCTTGGACTGGATTCTTGGTCTTAACTCTTGTTCGTTTGTTTGTTTATAGACTACTACATATACCCGCCGGGGTCATGGGGCGTGCACGAGCCCAGGTTGTTCCTTTACCTATGTCACTAGGCACAAGCCACCTAAGTGCCCAACTTGTGGTAACTTCCTGGGAGGGAAGTGGATACCAAAGGTAAGATTCATTCAGTGTTTTTGTTTGTTCATTTGTTTTTAAGTTAACCCTGACTTGTTTTCAATCTTTGTAAAGTGTGTGTACCTGTTACTTTGAGTCAGTTCAAGTTCATGCATGCTGTGCACACATGGCGGTCAGAAAACACCGTGGGTGTTGGTCCTTGCTTTTCACTTTGAGACAGGATCTCTTTTGGTGTTCACTTCTGATCTGTCAGGATAAACTGGTCCTCAAGCTTCTAGGATTTCCACTCCTCATCTGTCTATCCATAGGAACCCTAGGATTATAGATGCAAGTCCCTACACTTGGTTTATGTGGAGCTGGGCTGACAAACTCAGGTCCTCACATTTGTGCTCAAGTGCCCGGCCACCTTTTTCGTTTTTAGTATTGCAGGTAAATCATTTTGCTTATCAATAGTTTCTTCAATGAAAAGAAAAGTTAAAAAGTTAAACACAATCTTGTGTCATCAAAAGAAAAGTCATCTGTTAATATTTTAATGTGGTTTTTTTTGTTAGTCATTTTCTTGTGTTTAAGTTATATAGCTTTTTTCCCATTTATTTTATGCCACTAAGTTGGTTGTTTTTTCAGCATATTTATATATCTTATGTGTAAGTGTGAGGGCCTAGCCATTACACACACATGGAGGAAGGGGGCAACTTCTGGAAGTTGGGTCTCTCCTTTTCCCATGTGTATGCAGTGGATCAGATTCATCAAACATGGTGACAAGTAACCTAAGCAATCTTCTTGGCCCACCATTAAGCATTCTTAAAACTATTATCTTTAGCCAGGTATAGTGGTGCATACCTGCAATCCCAGCACTAGGGAGATAGGCAGTGGTTGGAAACCACTTTGGGCTACATAGTGAGTTCAAAGCTACCTGAGCTGCATAATTGCTGCAGAATTTTTCCACAAATGACTACAATGTGGTAATTTATTCACTTCCAATTAAATTAATTTTGAATTTTAACAGTGTACACTCACTACATAGTTCTCTCTGATGATGGCTTGCTTGTATCTTTTCATTCTTTAGCTCAAGATCCCCCCCTTTCTCTCTCTCTCTCTCTCTCTCTCTCTCTCTCTCTCTCTCTTTGTTTTGTTTTGTTTTTTGTTTTTGTTTTTGAAGACAGGGTTTCCCTGTAGCTTTGGACCTTGGATCCTGTCCTGGAATCCCTCTGTAGACCAGTCTGGCCTCAAACTCACAGAGATCAGCCTGCCTCTGCCTCTTGAGTGCTGGGATTAAAAACTGCATCACCACTGTCCTGCTCAAGATCTTTTTAAATAGCTGCTATTGAAAATGAAAGTCCTTAAGCTGATATTCAGAGTCCATTCTGGGTATGCTTGCTCTCTCCCTGCACCCCATACCCCCCACTCCACACCCTCCACTAGCCTTCTTTCTTTCTTCCTCCTCCTCCTCTTCCTCCTTCCTCCTTTCATTTTTTTTTTTTTTGAGAGAGAGTTTGGCTTCAAACTGGTGAACATCTAAACTTTGTACCTCTGCCTCAAGTACTGAGGTTACAAGTGTTCACCATCGTGCTCAGTTTCCATGGTGCTGGGGATTAAGCCCAGGGCCTTTCATATGCCAGGCAAGCACTCTGACAACTGAGTTATATCCTCAGCACCTACTATTCCATACTTTCTGTAATCAAATTCTGACTTTACAGTGTACACCCTTCCCGCCATCCCTTCTTCCTCCTATCTCTCTGTCTGTTTCTGTAGCCAGAAACAGGTTTTGTATGCTTAAGAAGAGTGCACAGTGATGAATGTCAGTCTTGCATGAAGCACCTTGGCTTCCTGAGGGAAGAATAAGTGGCTGTCTCTATAGGCCCTTAACGCATTTATTCAACAGTTGTCACAGTTTAAAAAAAAAAAAAAGATTATTATTATTTTTTAAATTTTCTCTGCATGAGTGTTTTGCCTGCATGTATGTAAGTATACTACATGTATGCAGTGCTGAAGGAGACCAGAGGAGGGAACTGGAGTTGTGAGCCATTGTTGGGTGCTGGGAATCAAACCCTGGTTCTCTGGAAGCACAGCCAGTGCTCTTAACTGCCAAGCCATCTCTCTAGCACACTTTTATTTTCTTTAAATTATATGCATATGTATGTGTTAGTATGTGGGTATGTACCCTTAGAGGTCATAATATGGGTTTCTGATCCTCTGGAGCTGGACTTCCAGGCATCTGCATGATCAGTGAGCATCATAGGTCAGTACTGTGTGTTTGTTGTTGTTTTAAGATTTATTTATTTCATGTACGTGAGTGCTCTATCTTCATGTACACCTGCATGCCAGAAGAGGGCATCAGATCCCTTCATGGATGGCTGAGAGCCACCATATGGTTGCTGGGAATTGAAGTCAGGACCTCTGGAAGAACAACTGGTCCTTTTCACCACTGAGCCATTCCTCCAACCCCCAGAAAGGTTTTTTATAGAAGCATTAATGCCATTATGTAGGTAAAAAAGGAAAGAGGACTTGTGAACCATTTCTCTTATGGCCAGGAAGCAAGAAAGGATCCCACAGTCCCTTCAACAGCATGTTTCTAGTGGCCTAAAACTTCCCTCTAGACCTCACCTGGTAGGGTTCACCACCTCCTAATAGTGGCCTCCCTTGGACCTTTGGGAGACACCTGAGATAGAAATAATGCAAAAATGTAGTTCTAGAGTTTACTCCTAGAGTTCAAACTTCTGCTTTCCCAGTTTTTAGCTATGTAACTGTCTTAGGGTTTTTATTACTGTGAAGAGATACCAATACCGTGACAACTCTTATAAAGAAACCATTTAATTGAGTGGACTTGCTTACAGTTTCAGAGGTTCATCAGTTCATTCATGGCGGGGAGCTTGACTGCATGCAGGCATACACAGTGATAGAGCTGAGAGTCCTTCATCTTGACTGAGAGTCCTATATGTAAGAGTTTGAGGCCAAACTAGTATATGAATCTATATAGCAAGTTTTAGACTAGCTTAGGGTACATAGTGAGACCCTATTTAACTTATAAGATAATTAATGTGTGTGGATTAATTTGAGTTTTAGAAATGTGTAAGTCATTCATATATGACTTACCTGAAAAATTCTGGGGCTAAAGATTTTCTCCAAGAGAGTGGAAACAATGTGAACCTGGGCACATTGGGATGAACTGAGTCTCATAAAAGGGCTACCAAGGTAAACCACTTAGGACTACAAGATAACAGCTTCTTTCTAGATGGGAGAAGTGGACATGGAATAGTCAGAGCCAATACATGATGAAAAGGAAAGTTTAGATTAGTTCCTGAGATGTCCAACACTCTAGTGAACAGAAACCGTAAAGTCAATTTTATCCTGACTCTTCACTGACCTGACTCAGTGTCATTATTTATTACTCATGTGTTCTTAAGGGAATCAAACTAGAGAATATTTTGAATGTCATTGTCATCTGCAAGATGCCATTATACGAATAAGGTCTTCTTGTTCTTTCTAGGAAAAGGCAGGCAAAGTCAAAGTGGAACTGGCTCCCGGTATCCCCTCCAAAGGCTCTGTGATCAAACGAGGTCAGCAGCCTGTCACCACAGAGCAAAAGCCCTCTCCGGAAAATGCCTCAAAACTGACTCTGGAGAACTCAGAGGCTGTAAGCCAGCTCTTAACTGTAGCTCCTCCAAGAGAAGTAGGCGAGGAGAATGAGTGGGAGGAAGTGATTATCTCCGATGATCATCTTTTTGTCAAGGAAGTTCCCGGGAATGGTGCAGCAGTAACTAAGACATCAATTGTCAAGAGTGGTATCCAGGCTGATGTCACGTTGGGGACAACTGAGAATGACAGTCTTGGACCAGACATACCACCATCGGCAGAGGGGACCAGCACCTCCACTTTACTTCCAGCTCAGAAAAAGTCTCCAGGGTATGCCAGTGTAATTATATATTATTGGGACTGTGTTTAGAACAGCAGCTAAGCAAGGGCCCCATGTTTGCTCTGTGAATGTCATTACAGCATTCCCGAGAGGCAGCAGGGCCCGAGAGACATGGTGTGATTTACCTTTCCCTCACACTCTGCCATCCATACGTTGCTATTATATTCCTTGCACATCTTTTCTTGTCGGTCTTCCTAAAGCAGCAGTACAAGATGTGGTCAGAGATTAAAAAGCAAAAACAAAAAAACCCACCATGTGTTACCAATCCAGAATACAGGATTAGAAAGAGGACTTATTTTGGCATCCTTTGGTAGGATTCCTTGCCTGGTGGTCAGACTCAGTGAGTCCTGACCATCTCTGGCTTCTGTTTGATCTTTGGCGTAGTCACCTGATGTCTCTTGAGTAGTACTGAAAAACCTTGAGTTGGATACTTAAAAATAAATAAATAAATAATAGTATTTCATAGAGTAGGTTAGGAAAGATTGCATTTAAAGCATTCAGGCTGGTATCTTCCAAATAGAAAGTCAGTAAGTTTGGGCTTTTTCTCTCCCCTCCTTTCTTAGAGGCTTAAGTGGCTTCCACATGTAGCCATAACAGAATCTGTTATGTTCTGTAACTGAACACTCCTTGCTCATCTCAGTAGTTCTCAGCTGGGAAGAGCTTTGCCCACCAGAGATCTTTTGGTGGTGTTGGGAGGTATTTTGATTGTCACAGCTGGGGAGAGGTTTGCTGCTAGTGCCTAAGTAGGGAAGAATTACTAAACATCCTGGCATACACAGGACAGCCTTCTCGTAGTTCCACATGTGGTTTCCTTTTTTTAATAATTTATTTATTTTTAGTTTATGTGCATTGCTGTGCATGTATATCTGTGTGAGGGTGTCCGATCTTGGAGTTACAGTTGTGAGCTGCCTTATGGGTACTGGGAATTGAACTCGAGAACTCTAGGGAAAAAAGTCAGTTCTCTTAAATGCTGAGCCATTTCTCCAACTCCCCACTTATGGTTTCTATTGGGATTTATAAAGTTTTTTTGATTGAATGACTAGAAAATTTTTTCACATAGCTCATATTTTAAAAGTATAAGAAATAAACATTTTTTAAAATCTTCTTTCTGTCCCATTATGTAGTCATTATTTCCTAGGGATAGTCAATATTTCCAGTTCTCCACTGTGTAGAGTTAATTTTAAACAAGCATGTTTATGTATGCATGTGTTTCCTACTTGCATTTTTAAAGAATTTATTTTTATTGTATGTGTGCAGATATTTGCCTGCATGTATGTCTGTGAACCATGTGTCTGCCTGGTGCCCGTGGACACCAGAATAGGGCATCAGGCCTTTGAAACTGGTGTTAGCCACCATGTGGGTGCAGGGATAGAACTTGGGGGTCCTTTTCAAGAGCAGCAAATGCTAGCTACTGGATCTCTTCAGCTCCTATACTAGCATAGTTGGTGTACTTCTAAATCCATCCCTCTTTTCCCTTAAGCAAGTCTACTTTGGAGATAGTTTAATATACTAAAGCATGAAGCTGTGGCCTTTGGACTGGTATTTGGGACGTGCATGGGACACGCATCTCTTTAGGAGCTGACTATCGGGCTTTCCATGATTCAGCCCTTGTGCTTAACACTGGCACTGCAGAAATTAAGAACAGGTGAGGTGTATTAGCCAAGATGTCTTTGCTGCCCTCATGTGGGAGCTTGATAGACTTCAAGTAGTACTGTCCTAATTAGAGGCAAATTATATGTTACAACTATATGTTACAACTATAATGCCTGTTGCTATTACATACTGTAGATGTTTCTCTATACTTTATATTATTTATTTATTTGGTTTTTGAGATAGAGTTTCATGTAGCCTAGGTTAGCCTTGGACTCATTGTGTAGCTAAAGATGACTTGAATCCCTCATCTTCTAGGATTATGTACACCACAATACTCATTTAATTTGTGTCTTTGTGGTGACTGATACAGATATTTACTTCTCATTTTGTGTTTAAAAACTGTAGGTTAACAGGAGTAAAATTGCTTGTCTAGAGCCCTACAGATTCATAAAGGCTAAGTTTGTTGGGATGTTTTTGTTGTTGTTGTTTTGTTTTTCGAGACAGGGTTTCTCTGTGTTGCTTTAGAGCGTGTTCTGGAACTAGCTTTTGTAGACCAGGCTGTCCTCGAACTCAAAGAGATCCACCTGCCTCTGCCTCCCAAGTGCTGGGATTAAAGGTGTGTGCCACCACCGCCTGACCTATAAAGGCTAAATTTGCATTCAATTTGTGTAAAGCCTACTGGCTTAGTCATTATAACTGCCTCTTAAAAAGTATTAATTTGGATATTATGCATTATACTTTGGTTTCCTTCCTTTGTTGTAGTGATGTTTCAATTGTATTTTAATAAATAAAGCTTGCCTGAAGTTCAGAGAGTAAAACAGCTGCACTGGTCAGCCTTACCGACCAGGCAGTGGTGACACACACCTTTAATTCCAATAGCCACACTAGTTTGCCATAGAAACCGGACAGTAGTGGTGCGTGCCTTTAATCCCTGCCCTAGAGAGAAATATAAAATGGGAGGAGACAGCTCTCACACACAGTCTCATTCTGAGATTCCTGGAGGCAGGATCACTATTTCAGACTGAGATAGAGGTAAGAGCCAGTGGCTGGCTGCTTTGCTTTTCTGACCTTCAGGTTGAGCCCCAATTTCTGTTTCTGGGCTTTTATTAATCATGCTGTACTTTGTCCAGATTTTCTGACTTTCTTTCATGGTTGTTTTTTTTCCTCCCTCTCTCCAGAGTTGACCTGTTCACCACTGTACCCAAAGGCAGACCACGGGGCAAACCCTCATTACTGGCTGCAGCAAGACCTATGAGAGCAATACTGCCAGCCCCAGCAAGTGTGGGACGGGGCAGCAGCATGGAACTGCCCAGGACCAGACAGGCTTTCCCCCTGGGTAAGAACTAGTTGAGACCTGGTGGGAGGGACTGTCTGACGGTAAGGATCCAGGCGGGGTAGTGGAGGATTTGAGGGGAGAGCTGGGGAAGCTGAATGGCTTTAAGTAACCAGGTTGACTTCTGGTTCTCCCAGATAAAACGCCCTCTGTGAGAACTTGTGGCCTGAAGCCAAGCACACTGAAACAGCTGGGCCAACCCATCCAACAGCCGTCTAGCACTGGTGAAGTAAAGGTAAGACCCAATCCCAAGAGGAGCACTGGAAACCTGTTCCCTGTGTTTAATGTTTCAGAGTCAAAGGGCATAGACAAAAGATAGACATCAGTTTCTACAATGATAGGTCTGAGAGATATTAATAAAAAAATAGAATTTTATTTTCTATTTTAAGCTTTTAAGCCTTTTATTTAGATAATAGATTTAAAATATACAAAAATAAAAGTAATATAATGAATACCCATAAAATCTTTACCTAGGATCACCTGTTAACATGTGACCTGGTGTCAGCAAGCTGGCTCAGCACTTGCTGTTAAACCTGAAGACTTGTTCAGTCCGCAGGACCTACATGATAGAAGGAGGGCATCAACTCTTGAATTGTCCTCTAGCCTCAACATGTCTGCTCCTGCCATATGTGCACGCATGTGCAAAAGTGTCAGGATCCCAAGCACAGACCAGTGTAGACACCTGAATACTAACACTCCTTCCTTTTGCTTATCATAAAAAGGTGAGGAATTAGAAAGGGGTAGCAGGTGAGGCAGGGATGACGATGCTGTATTCTTGAGACTCTGCTTTATGCTGGCCTGGGGACATCACAATCTTTGGGGGACCTGAGAAAGCTGGGGTGCTGGCCAAGTACAGAAATAGCTGGCTATTTCACCTCGTTCTCATTAGGATGTGTTTTGGAGACCCATTGACAGCTCCTTTCAAATCAAATCTGGCCTCAGTATTCCTTGGATCAGGCAGTCAGGAAACTGTGAAAGAGTTCTCCCCTTTCTTTTTCTGTCTGCTCTCCCTCTCTAAATATCCTGTTTGTTTGCTGCAATGTGAGGGTCAGATGGAGAAAGCAGCTTCCACTTGTTCAGCACACACCGGTTCTCCCTTTCTTTCTAGTTACTCAGCTCCCGTTTCCATCTGGCCCTGGTGATCTTTCCTCTGTCACTTTGCCTTCTCAGGAAGACAGTCTTACCAGTTTAGTACAGATCTGTTCTGTTTCACTTTTTCCTTTTGACTGCCCTCAGTCAGTAATCAGCCACCTGTGTCTCAGATACAAAGAGAGTGTCTCTTTCTCTCTTCCTCTCTTTCTCCGTCTCTGTGCTTCTCTGCCTGTCTCTCTTTCCTCCCTCTCTCTGCCTCTCTTCTGCTGTTCCTGTCCCCAGAGGCCAGTCTCTCCCCTTTTCTCTCCCCTTTTCCCCATTTCCTTTCCCCCGGTAAAAAACCCCTCCACATGACCTCTGTTGCATGATGTCTTTCTCTCTTGTGCCAGTTTTTAAATTATAACACTAACAGTATTCAATTGTGTGTCTATATGGATAGCTATTACTGTTGTATTGCCCCAAAGCAGCTGTAAATCTGATCTGAAATGTAGTGGCCCATAGACTTGAATCTGATGCTCAGTCTTTGTACTGGTGATCACCAGTAAGCATTTGGAGCATGAGTCTATAGTTTCCCTGGGAATTATTTCAGGTTATTTTAGGGGCTCAGAACCTGAGGATTTTGCCTAAGGTATAGAACAACACTGATTTGTTCTAATCCACAGCTATCAAATTGCGCAAGCAGCAGAACACCTCAGGTCAAAGTTGTGGAGGTCAAGCCGGATGTATTTCCTCCATACAAATACAGCTGCACTGTCACATTGGTAAGTGTGTGCCCTGGTGGTGGGAAGTTGTTTTGATTTTTGTGGTTGAAGGTTTGTAGGAGCCAGGAGCAAAGCAGAGGATGAGCTTAGCAAGGTCAGAAATGAATGGCTGGTACTAAATACCCTATTGCTGGTACAAATGATGGCTGCTGGGTGAATCCGCTGAGTTATATTGGTTTGTTTCAGGTAGATACGAAGTATGAGCCAGGACATTTTTGTTAAGACTAAGTAGAGATCAGAGTCCAGTCTAGAGTTGGTATGTTAGCGTAGAAAGTGGGTCCGGAGCTGGAGAGATGGCTCAGTGCTTAAGAGCACTGGCTGCTCATCCAGAGGATCCGGATTCAGTTCCCAACACTCACATGGTGACTCACAGCTGTTAGTAACTCCAGTCCCAGGGAATCTGATACCTTCTGGCCTCCGCAGGCACCAGTCACATATGCAGTGGTGCACAGACAGACATGCAGACAAAATAGTTGCATACATAAAATTAAAGAAAGAATGGGGCTGGGTGGAGGCAGAGGCAGGCAGATCTCAGTGAGTTCTAGACCAGCGTGTTCTATGAAATGAGTTCCAGGACAGCCAGGACTGTTACACAGAGAAACCTTGTCTCGAAAAACCAAGAGGGAGGGAGGGAGAGAGAGAGAGGGAGAGGGGGAGAGAGAGAGAGAGAGAGAGAGAGAGAGAGAGAGAGAGATCCACAGGTAAGTTTAGGCAGTAATGCACTTTTTTCTCTAAAGCACGAACATCAAACACAATCATCTTCATGGGTTTGAGAACTGTGCTGATAGAGCAGCTCATGTGGCTCCTGTAGCCTCCCCACAAGGGTTTCCCCATCCTCCATTTCTGTACTGTTTATGGAGCTGGGGGTTGAACCCATAACCTCACATGCTCAGCAAGTACTCCAGTACTGTCATCCCCAGCACTTTTTAAGATTTTGAGGCAAGGTCTCACTAAGCTTTTTAGCCCGGCCTTGAGCTCACTCTTTAGCCCTAGCCTAGCCAGCCTTGAAAGTGTGTTTGAGCATCCATGTGTGAGTGCATGCATGCATATGTATATGACTGCCGAACGTTGATGTTCATACTTTTCCTCAATTGCTCTCCATCTTATTCTTGAGGTAAGTTTTCAGTCAGATACTGTGATCACTGGCTAGTGAGCTTGTTCTGGGAAGTCCAGCTCTGCCTTCCATTGCTGGAATTACAGGGGAGCTGCTGTGCTTACCTGGAATTTATTTGGAAGCTGGGGTTCTGAACTTTGGTCATTTTGCTTGCAGGTGCTTTCACTGCTGAACCATCTGTCCCTCCCTTTTGTGAAGCAGGGTTTTGTGTATGAGTTTAAACATGGGTCTCCCTTTTGTAGGATTTGGGCCTGGCTACATCAAGAGGACGGGGAAAGTGCAAAAATCCTTCTTGTAGCTATGTCTACACCAACCGGCATAAACCTCGAATTTGTCCCAGCTGTGGTTTTAACCTTGCCAAAGACAGGACTGAGAAAACCACGAAGCCCGTGAGTTCCTTGCCCAAACACTTGCCTTAGACTTGAGTTGTGCTTTGGATTCTAGTACATGATTAGGTGGTTAGAGTCAGGATTGGGACCAGGTTGTATGTTCTGACTTGACAAAATGCCTCCTCTCTGGGCCTTTCCTCAGTGCTAAAGTGGGGTTGATCCATATCCTAGTCTGTTTTCTGCTTCTCTAACAAAATATCTTGGATGGATAATTTAACATAGAAGTAGGTTGTGTATTTTACAGTTTTGGAGGCCGAGAAGTCGAGAACATGGTGCTGGTTGATATCTGCTTAGCATGGAATGTATTGTGTCTCACTGTATCATGATGTGGTAGAGGGCATCTAAGACAAAATGAGGAGCTAGAGGAAACTTGTTTCATAACTAAGCCACAATTAATCCATTCATGAATTAATCCATTTGTAACCATATCCTTTCAATTTCCATTAGTATGTGATTCGGGATTACTTAATACATGACCTTTGTGGCTTGTTGACTACACATTGACCACTGAGACCCAAGAGTTCAAGCACTGAAAAGAAAGACACATCAAGGCCTTACACAGCGAGCATGAGAAACTGTCTTAGGACAGTTTTTTTGCTGTGACAAAGCTCCACCACCAGGGCAACTTATAAAAGAAAGCATTTAATTGGTTAGTCCATAACTGTCATGGCAGGGAGCATGGTAGCATGGTGTTGAAAGCTTACATGTTAGGAGAGCAACCACAAGACTGAGAGAGAGCTAACTGGGAATAATGTATACTTTTGAAACCTCAAAGCCTACCCTCAATGACATGTCCTCCAACAAGGCCACACCTCCTAGTCCTTCCCAAACAGTTCCACCAACTGCCAAACAAGCATTCAAATATTACAGAAGCCTAGCTCAGATCTGAAAGTTGGTTTATTCCTTCTGAAGTCACTACCAGCCCCAAGACAAGTGAGGGGAAATGGGAGTGTCACTTAGAGCAGGTTAAAAATTAAAGATGAAGTAGGGCCCACTCCAGGATTAAATTGTATCTCTAAAGAAGGACAAAATTTTGATGGCCAGAGAAGACATGCTCAAAAACAAGCATCTTAGGTTTGGGGTTTATTTTTTTTTTTGTTGCTGTTTTATTTTTCTTGTCATGGTGGGAATCAAATCCAGAGCTTCCCAGAGGCCAAGCAAGAGCTATTGACTAAGCTACAGCCCCAGCCAGTGACCAACATGGAAAGTAAAGAGTTTTCCATTGGCTAGAGAAGGTATTTTAGGGTGGCAGGAGTCAGATAGAAAAGCCATATTGGGACTGTTGCATGGAGAATCTTCCAGCCAAGGAGAGGCCTAGAAGAAGTTATTTGAAAAAGGAGACAGAATTTAGAGAGACATTTCAGAGTTTAGAAGTACTGAGTGCACTTGCAAAGGGTCTGAGGGCCTGAGTTCAATTCCCAGCATCCACATGACAGCTGTAACTCCAGGTCCAGCTCCAGATGCCCTTTGCAGATGCTTGCTAGTGATATATATATAAATGTGTGTGTGTGTGTGTGTGTGTGTGTGTGTGTGTGTATGGCAAAACATCTAAACACATAAAGTAAAAAGAAATAGATCTTTTTTTTAAAAAAAATCTGAAATGGTCAGGCAGTGGTGGAGTAGTGGGACATGCCTTTCTTTAATCCCAGCACTTGGGAGACAGAGGCAGGTGGATCTCTGAGTTCGAGGCCAGTCTAGTCTACAAGGGCTAGTTCCAGAACAGGCTCCAAAGCTACAGAGAAACCCTGTCTCAAAATTGAAAAAGGAAAAATTAAAAAAAAAAAAGAGAGAGAGAGAGAGACTTAACAAGATTAGGGAGTATTGGGGAGTAGTTAAGACTATAAAGATGGGGAAGCTGCTTCAGGCCTCAGTTCTTTCTGCATATGGAGGGAACCTTTATGGTGATGAGCTTTGCTCTCTGGTCTCCACATCTGTTTCCAGTCTGAGGTGTAATTCATGGTCATTGACCTTCTGAAAAGGGGAGTGGAACTAATTTGGGAATGAGATGCTATTAGGATTGGGAACTGAGAGTCCTGACTGGCAGTGCTCCTGAGTTGGAAGCTTAACTTCTGAGATTTAGTTTCCCATTAGTGAAACAAAAGAGGGAGGTGAGCTAAATTAAAAAAATCAGCATTTTACTCAGAGAACCAGAAGTCCAAGGGAATGGTTCCTTGAGCTTCCAGGAGTCTACTTTAAAGGCCTGCTGTGGGAACGTAGATTTATAGCCTTCCTCTGGTTCTCTTGCCCTACCACAATCCCTCACCAGAAGTGAGCTTTCTATCCTGGATTCTGTGAGCGTGCATTGTGCTCCTCTTCTCATGGGGCTGATTGTACCCTGTGTTGCCTGCTTCACTCAGCTCACTACAGAACATATCTCTTCTAGACAGGCATTGAAGTTTTCTCCACATCCTACTCTAGAGTCTCAATACACATATGTGTTCAGAAAAATAAAGCTGGTCAGACACTGGAACATTTATGTCTAGCCTTTGGAGCCCCAGGTGGCAGTACATTCTCTTTGCACTTTGTTTGCAGCTCTTGTAATTAAAACTGTACCCTCTCTTGGCTGCTATGGCCTTCAGTCCTTTCTGTCCTTGTCTCTGGTTCCAGAGAGATAGTGTGGCTCAATGTCATCACAGCAAGGAATACATAACCTTCCAGGACGGCCTGTCCTGATCTTACTTGTTCTTTTGTTGTTATTCATTTATTTATCAAGCATATGTTTAATGCCATATGAACCAGGTGTTCAGAAGTGACTGTATCTGGCCCTTTTCCTGAGGAGCTTACACTCTAGTGCAAGAGAAAGTCAACCGTAGATTTACAGACAGGGAGACAGAGTGCTCTTAGTCAAGAAAACACACTCTTGCTACTCTGCAGTTAGCTTCTAAAGAGGATTGTGACACAGGTCTCTTGCTGGTTTGAAGAATAAATAGGCAAGTAGGTGCCTGTCCTCACCGATGAGAGGCCAGTGACTGTATTAGTTACTTCTCTCATTGCTATGACCTGACAAGAACCAGCTTAAAGGAAGAAAGAGACCTGGTGTGGTAGGCCATGTAGGCAGATGAATCTCTGGAGTTTGAGGCTAGCCAGGGCTACAGAAGGAGTTCTAGACTAGCCAGGGTTACACAAAGAAACCCTTCTCTGTAGGCGAAGGCTGCTTGTTCTTTTCCCAGCCACCCAGCCCTGAAATAATCACACAGAAACTTTTACAACACTGTTTGGCAAGTAGTTTAAGCATATTTCTAGCTAGCTCTTACATCTTAAATTAACCCATTTCTATTATTCTGTGTATTGCCACGAGGCTCGTGGTTTATCAATAAGGTTCTGGCTGGCAACCAGGCATCTTTCTACTTAGGCAGCTACATGACGTCTCTCTTACTCCGCTTACTTTCTCCCAGCATTCAGTTTAATTTTCCCACCTAGCCCTATTCTGCCCTGCTGTAGGCCAAAGCAGCTTTATCCATTAACCAATAAAAGCAGCATATGTATAGAAGGATTTCCCACACCATTTTCCTTTTCTGCCCAAATAAAAAGGAAGGTTTTAACTTTAACATAGTAAAATTACTTATACAAAACAGGAATTAAGCAAGAATTACAGTTACAATGTATGTGTCTTCTTTATCTTTTATCATAACTAAGGAAAACTATAATTATAACTATCTATTCTTCAACCCCATCAAAGACTTCAGAAGGATATAATATTACCTAAGTAAACAGAAAGTACATCATAAGCAAATTCTAAAACTCTAGAATTGACAGAAACATCTTGCTGCCTGGACAGCCAACCAAAGTTTTTCTGTATTTTTGGAGTATCCATATTCAGCCTACAGGCTCATAGTATCTAGTAGACTTTTCCATGAAACAGGAAATTTCAAAAACAGTTTGGCCTATATTGGCAGTTTGTCAGTTACTTTCTTCTGTGTCCTGCAGAAAAATGTCTGACAGACTCTTTCATGAAGCAGGAACCCTGAAGAACTGTCTCACCTTTTGGCAAGTTCAGCAGTCATTTTTCTGTGGGTCCTGAATGTCCAGTTCATACAGCATAACGTCAAGCAGTCCAGGCAAGAGCAGTGTTTTGCCCAAATAGCTAACCAACTCTGTAAAGAGCCTCTTCAGTGTCCATCATCCTCTTGAAATAGATCAGTGCTGCCAGGAGCAGATGTGTCTAATTGTCATGAAAAGTCCTCAGTTCTTAAAACATTTAAATGTCATATTCTGTACGTCTTTGAAAGATTTGAAGAATACCCATCTGAAATATATCTCTGTACATCTAGAAAACCTAACTAGTATGACTACAAGATTGACTATTATAGATAACTATCTATTAACCTGTATTTTTTAAATATACATTTCATTTTAAAATGAGCTGCTCAACACAATACCTTAATCGAGCAGAAATATATATAACAAAATTGACCTCAAATTTGTATCATTAAACCAAGATCCATACCAATACAAAGTATTCATCTCTATAGCATATCCACCTTTAAATGTAAACAAACATTTATAGACAATCATTTTGAGAATTTGGGCGTAGTTTTCTCCAAACTGCTTCCTGCTGGTTTTTGGGCAAAGTATTTTTAGGGGTTCATGAAGACTTTTCAGGGTGTGTTGGTCCATCAAATCACATTAGTCTGGAAGGAATCCACAGGTTCACATCCTCTATGGAATCAAAAGCAAAACCTCTTTTCCAAAGCAATATATCCTTAGACCCAAATTTTGAAGTCATGATATCTTTAAAGTATATATGTTGGTTTAGTTTAGTAACCCATACAATGAAATGTCTCTTAGTACTTAGCTCATTCATAGTCAAAAAATTAACAAACAAACAAACACAATAGTATACATAATCCAGACTCTCTTGTATATATTCCATCCTTTTTTTAAAAGATTTATTTATTTATTATGTACACAATGTTCTGCCTGCTTGTGTCCCTGTAGGCCAGAAGTTGGCACTAGATCTTATTACAGGTGGTTATGAGCCACCATGTGGTTGCTGGGAATTGAACTCAGGACCTCTGGAAGAACAATCCATGCTCTTAACCGCTGAGCCATCTCTCCAGCCCTATATATTCCATCTTTATGTGGCATATTTTTCTTACTCAGTTATTTTTTTCTACAAGTTTAATATTTAATTATCTTTACTCCTTTAATCTATGACTGTCTGTACTCTTTTATATTGTAACTGTCTACTCTTTTTCCTCTCCCAAGCCTACGTACATTTATCCAGCACTGTGACCCATTCAGAGGTCTTTTTCATCTGAATGCTGTCTTTATTGCATATCTGTAATTATTTTTTGACCAGGAGTGCTCTTTTTTTTTTTTTTCAATGCTAAGCAGGCATGGCTAGGACCAAGGCTGCTTTGCCTTTTGATTCCGCCCAGTCTAACATGGCTGAGGTCCGTTTACTGTCAGCTCTACAAGCCATGCTCTCCACCCCAGCTCCAGGGATGGGGGGCGGGGGGGGGTGTCTATGTTTCCTTTAAGCAATTTGTAACATGCTGCTCATAGACCCCATTTAAGTGCAGGACCTCCTGAAAGAGCCAGAGGTCGTTCTGCCAGCACAAACCAGGAAGCCCTTTTTTAAAGAAGCCATGCAGTTTTTGCCACAAAAGATGAATCAAGAAACCTCTTAAAGGAGCCTTGGTGCTCCTGCTCACCACCAGCAAACAGAGCCCATCCCCCCCCCCCAAAAAAAAATGCGGCTGCTAAGAAGCTGTGCTAAACTCTGTTCTTTTGTGTCTAGAACTCCTTTCCAAGTTCTCGGGTTTTACATGGATGTAGTTGCCCACATTAGGTGCCATTTGTAGATGGGCACAATAAAGTAATCCCACACTAGTTTCGAATAGGGTATAATAAAGGATTCTTTATTTAGGGGGAGACTCACGGTTCAACAGTCCTGCACAAGTGGGGAACAGGAACTGAATCCAATAGCCAAGAGACTGAACGCGCAAGCTTTATGGCTGCATTTATAGTCTAAGAGATGATGCCCAAGTGGGCTGGTATCTTAAAGGCTATTGGCTGAATGAGTTCCCACAGCACTGGTCTCCCCACCACCACCACCAGCAGCGAGAGAGAGAGAGAGAGAGAGAGAGAGAGAGAGAGAGAGAGAGAGAGAAGAAAGAGGGTAGCTTTATTTTGCTCAAGGTTTGGTTTAAGGGGCATAGTTTGTCAGAGCCCATAGGCCCCAACATAGAAACTATTTTCCCTAACTGGACCAGTATGGAGGCGCGAGAAATAACCAGACACAGTTCACACAGTCATCATGGAAGGGCGTCTCAAACTTCCTCCATCCTGAAGATCTACCTGCATTTATTATACAAAACTCCTCTATCTGCTAGGTAAAACAAGGTGGATCCTCATTAATATTCTCTTTCTGGGGACATGGGGCTAGGGAAATACCTGCAACTTAATTCACCAGCTTTGGAAAACATCTCTCCCCAGGTGATCTACCTTTTAACAAAGGTGAAGGAGCCATATATCCTGGCCTTTGTTTGGTGACTGTCTTGCTTGTTTGGCAGGATTACAGCTGCCTAGTGGCCAGTGAGCCTGCCTGTAAATTATCTTATATGAAATATGGGCCCACAATAGTTTATGGCAAGAAAGGCGTGGTGACAGAGTAGCCTAAGACTGTGCTATGGGGATCTCGGCAGATCAAGATGAGTACTAGTGTTCAGCAGACTGGCACCTTGTAGCTTATGGGATCTATTTTCTCCTTCTACCATGTGGATTCCTGGGATCACACTCCAGTTGTCACAGTTAGCGTGGCAAGTGTCTTTACCCGCTGAGCCTTCTCTCTAGTCTCCTTTTCCCTTTTTCATTCAGTGTAGCACTCTAGCCTGTGGGTTGGAAGGGGAATCTAGATACACACTTTCAGATAGATATTCCCTCCAAACACCATCACATCCAGAGGTGTATCTCCTAGGTGGTTCCAATGACTGAAGAGCAACGGTGAAGGAATGCACTCAAGGAACACAGAGGAGGCATCTACCTGAGAGCCTTGTCCCAGTAGTGTAGGAGCAGGCTGCTTGTTGGTTCCTGGCTGCCTAACCCCAAAGAAATCACACAGAAACTGTTAATTAAATCACTGCTCGGCCCATTACCTCTAGCTTCTTATTGGCTAAATCTTACATATTAATTTAACCCATTTCTATTAATCTGTATATCACCACGAGGTCATGGCCTACCAGCAAAGTTTCAGCACATCTCTGCGGCAACAGCTCCATGGCTTCTCCCTGACTCTGCCTCCTTTCTCCCAACATTCTGTTTTTGTTTTCCCAGTCTAGCTCTGTTCTCCTATAGCTCTACTATAGGCCCAAAGCAGTTTCTTTATTCATTAACCAATAAAAGCAACACATAGACAGAAGGACCTCCCATACCACAGTAGTGTATGACACTCCCTTTGATCCTGAAGCCACACAGAATTAAAGACAGAGTTTTTACATATTTAGGCATCAGTAGGTTCTCACTGAGTCACAGCACTTTGCTGATTGACTTTCAGTATCTCCATTAATCTGTACAGTGGTGTTGAAAGATTACAAGATGTGTTTTGTTGATAGAAAAAATGAGCTCCAGAGTGGTGTGGGGAGTTATTAGCTGAACTTTACTGATAGGAACTTCTTTCCCACCCCAGGTGTGGGCCCATCCCTCTGCTCTTTGTAGAATGATGGTTTTGGCCTGAGGCTGTCTCTCTACCCCTGCTTAATGATTTGATCCACTCCTTTCTCAGGAGGCGAGCTCACCACACCCAGATGTGCCAAGTACCACAGAAGCTCTGAGCACAGCCCAGAGGGAGATCCAGCGTCAGTCCACGCTGCAGCTGCTGCGAAAAGTTCTGCAGATTCCTGAGAATGAGTCGGAGCTGGCTGAAGTCTTCGCCTTGATTCATGAACTAAACAGCTCTCGACTTATCCTGTCCAACGTGAGTGAGGAGACAGTCACCATCGAGCAGACCTCTTGGTCGAATTATTATGAGTCTCCATCCACGCAGTGCCTTCTCTGTAGCAGCCCATTATTCAAGGGGGGACAAAAGTAAGCACCACTTTACCCTGCCCCTAGCTGCCCCCTCCCACTTAGCACACGTTGCCTCTTTCTTCAGACAGCTTTACAGT
Source organism: Myodes glareolus (assembly GCF_982192425.1). Classification (NCBI taxonomy): domain Eukaryota; kingdom Metazoa; phylum Chordata; class Mammalia; order Rodentia; family Cricetidae; genus Myodes; species Myodes glareolus. The sequence continues at coordinate 27,093,948 of NC_142038.1, forward strand.
TATAACTCGTGCTTTCCTTACGTTTTTTCCTTTACCTTCTCAATTACTAATGGTAAAATAATTAGCAATCAGCGACCGGAGAGTTTGCTCAAATATTAAGAGCAATTTTTGCTCTTGTAAAAGACCCGGGTTCATTTCCCATCACCCACATGGCAGCTCACAACTGTCTGTAACTCTAGTTCCAAAGGATCTGATGCCCTTTTCTCCATGGGGCACTAGACAGCACACATATGGTGCACATACATACATGCAGGCAAACCATACCACTTATAAATATTATAAATAAATAAATAAATCTTTTTTTTCTTCTTGAATTGGTAGTTTTAGAGATACCTAAACCTTATTGTCACCAGCCTAGGATTTAGATTATGTCTGGTCTGCACAGTGAAGCCTTGGAGTTTTCAGGCCTATAACAACTTGAGAGTCAGATCACCTTGTAAGTACAATTTCACAGCCCTGATCCCAATGAAATGGAGACGTTCAGCTAGACAGTCTTGGAAATACATATCCAGCACCTTTCGTTGGTTGCAGTAAAGTCTGGAGAATTTTGCTTCTGACTACAAGCCTGTCGCTTGCAGAAAGAGACTGACTTCTCTTCTGGTTTTTGTTCTGGCTTTTAGCTCTCTGGCTGGGCCTCAGGAATGCTGGCTCCTGACAGCTAACCGGCTGCAGGTGGTGACTGCTCAGGTGAAGATGTGTCTGAACCCTCATTGTTTGGCCCTGCACAGCTTCATGGACATCTACACGGGTAGGTGCTAGCCTTCTCTGTCCTTACCACCCCAGAACAAGTTTGAAAACACCATATTGATTGTAGCTTTGCCCCTCTTTGCACTGCATCTATTCTTAGCAGCTTCTGAAGAAACAGTCTTTTTCCTGATTACCTCAGCCCCAGTCACAGTTTCCTCAGGTGGGATCCTTCTCTGGAGTCTTTAATTTAAAAGTAGCAACTCTCAACATACTTTTAATCCCAGCATTCAGAAAGCAGACAGGTGGAGCTCTGTGAGTTTGGGTCCAGCCTGGACACATAGTGAGTTCTTGGCCAACCAGGCCTACAGAACAAGACCCTGTCTCAAAACAAAGCCCAAATCTTCGTTGTAGAAAAGCCGGTCAATGCAGACAAGTTTAAAAGACGGCAGTGCTCCCGCCTGAGGTCAAACCCTTGACACCACTCTCTGATCCTCAGACCCATTCATTGTCTATAGAACATCAGGAGCTAGAGAACATTCTAGGTTTTCTTTGAACAGAGGTGGAGCGGGCTGGGTATTGAGGAATATGCTATTGTAATTTAGCACCACACCGTCGTCATCTCTACCAGCAGGTAGAGAAGCTACCTTTTAATAAAGATGTTTGTATTCCATTTTACAGTTTTGCTTATAATTAAATAATTATGCGTGTCTTTCTTTTGGGCAAATTCTCAAAAGTGGAAATGCTGTATTTTTACTCTCCTCTTTATTCAGCACTATTAGACCATATACAGCGTTTCTTTTCCCTTTTCTAAACTTGCCTTGTCTGGTGCTTTGGACTTCCTTACTCTGCCTAAAGCTCTCCTCCACATACAGTTGCTTATCCGACTTGTAGTTGGCCAACCTCCACATCAGCTTACACAGGGGCTTGGCTTTTCCCCCTTCTTCAGTCTCTGTGGGCAGCTCTGAGATTTACAGCTTCCTGCCCTGATGTTTTTCTTTAAACACACAAATAAAACTCTTTTTGAACCTCAAAGACACAACAAAACCCATGTACCAATTTTGAGAGTGTGAATCCTGAATTGACATGTAAAATTTGTGCTGAAGATTAAGATGTAGTTGTTTTTTGTCTAGACAAGGTTTCTCTGTAGCTTTGGAGCCTGTCCTGGAACTAGCTCTTATAGACCAGGCTGGACTCAAACTCAAAGAGATCCACCTGCCTCTGCCTCCCTAGTACTGGGATTAAAGTCATGTGCCACCACCACCCACCTTGTGAAGTCTTACATTGCCCATTAGCACTTAATATTATTTTGTGTTCCTACCCAAAGTTAAAGTGCCCATTTTTCTCCAGTGTAATCTATGTAGGCCAGTGCTCAGGATTGTATATGTTTTGATTAAAATTCTTTAAATTTGCATAGAGTACCCAGCATTTAAAAGGCAAAAGCAGAGAGATCTCTGTGAGCCAACCTAGTCTGATCTACATAGTTCAGGACAATCAGAGCCACATAGAGAGAACCTGTCCTGAAAAAGAAGAAGAAAAGAGAAGTTACATAGAGTAGATGTTCTTTGTTGCCATTCTATGAGTTTCGTCTTAAACATGCACTGAGTCCCGAAATAGTCAAGCCTCTTGTTTTATTCCCTTATAGTTGAACTCACTTCATTTGATAGTGTTATGACCAAGTTTCTGGTCCTCAAATGAACTCATGGAGCCAGATTTCTGATGCAAATTACATGAGGGTTTTTTATTCAAGCTCAAGTTTGGGCCAGCACTTTTCCAGCACCCCAGCATGGTGGGTGCAGAAAGTGTGGCAGGTTAGAACTTTTTAAAGAGGAAACACCGTAATCAGGGGAGTTTGTGTCCTTTCATCTTGAGATTAGGTAAGAAGGGCATAGGATAAGGTAGTTTCTGAAACCATTGGTCAGTTTTTGGGTACAAAAACCTAACAAAGAGCTGTTAATAACTGACAAGGTATCTTCAAGGACAGGATGCCTCCTAGGAACATCTGGACTTCATTAAATTTTATGACCCTGCTCCCTATCTCCTTAATTGACTATTTTTAGCGTTTCTGTTCATATTTCTGCTGTCGCGGCACATTTCTGGAGCTGAGATCGCCCCTCCCCCAACTCATTATATGGCTTAAGATGAAGCCCCTCTTTAAAATGGAGTTTGCAAAGTCAGGTCCTCATAGTAACTGCTTCATTCTCATCCTCACAGTTCCTCTACCAAAAAATGCTGTGTAAACACAACGATAGTGTGTAGTCCTCTGACTTGTTTCCCGGGCTCTGTTGTGCGTTAGTGTATGCCTTTTCAGCAGTGACTGGTCTTCCCTGTGTGGATGTGCTAGTCTGTCCATTCATCTGCTGAAGTCACGAATAGAGCTGCTCCAAACCTTCATTTACAGGATTGTTTGTGAGCAGCCGTTTTCACTTCTAAGTGAATACATGATGATCCAAACGGTAAGTGTATGTTTAGTTTTATAATTGATTGCCAAATCATTTCCAAAGAGGCTTTATCATTTTGCATTCTTTCCATTAGTGTGTGAGAATTTTTGCCTGAGGTGATGTTTTTAGCCATCCTAATTGGTGTATGCAATGCATTATAGTTCTCCAATGACCAGTGGTGGATGCGTGATTTTGAAGAAGTATTTATTTTTAGCCTTTCTCTGTGTATTTGTGTTTGCCATGGTGCACATAGGGAAGTCAGAGGACAACCTCGGGTGTCAGTCCTCACTTTCTGCCTTGTTTGAGACAGTTTCTCGTTGGCGGCTGCCTCGGACAGGCTGGTTGGTCCAGGAATTCCCAGGAATTCATTCTCTCTGCCTCCTATCTGGGAGTGCCGAGGCCACAGATACACTGCCATACCACCTTTTCCTGGGTTGTGGGGATCCAGATTCAGGTCCTAACTCTTACATAGTATATACTTTACCCACTGAAACACCTTTCCAGTCCTTAATGTCTTTCTAGCCTGAGGTCTGTCTGTTATGTGATTTTAGGGTGGCTGGCTCACAAGCCTCAGGGTCTGCCAGTTTCTGCTTCTCCTGGGTTAACAAATGTGTAATACCATGCCCAACTTCCTGTTAGTCTACACATGGGTTCTAAGGATTTAACCCAGAACAGATAGTCACCTTATTGACTGAACTGTGTTCCCAACCCATATGATCCATATCTGTTTAACTGTTTGTTTTATGTATTTATTTTTATGTCATGTGTATATATGAGTGCCTGCATAAATGTATGTGCCCCTTATGGGTACTAGTATCAACAGAGGCCAGAGAGCATTGGATCCCCTGAAACAGAAGTTATATAAGGCAGTTGTGAGCTATAACATCGGTGCTGGGAACTAAACCCAGGTCCTCTGCCAGGGTAGTAAATGCTCTTAACTGCTGAACCATCTCCCCAGCTCCTTATTTTTTTTTAACTTTTATATAAAGTGTAAGGTTTAGATTTAACTTATTTGTTGGATATAGATGTCCATTGTCCCATTACTGAAAATTCCTAGCCTATGTATGTGAGACTGCTTTGAGACATTAGATTGTTCCATTGTTTATCTTTGCCAATATATACTGCCTTCTGTTGTTGTTTTGTCTTTTTCTTTTTCATTTTTGTGGCAGCCCTAGCTGTCATGGAATTTGCTATGTAGAACAGGTTGACCTCTAACTTAAAAGAGATCTATCTACCTGCGTCTGCTTGGATTAATGGGTCATACTGATTTTTTTTTCATTCATCAAGAGAATAGAGATTTTTTACATGACCTTAGGGGAGTAGGAGTATTACTCTATTGTGAATTATATTTGTGAATTTACTATATAGAACAGGTTGGCCTCAAACTTACAGAGATCTATCTGCCTCTGGTTTCCGTTTTTCTTGGCTTTCTGCAAGTTTTCTCTGTTTATTGTCTTTTAAGTTTGTGTGTGATGATTTGGGGGATACAAAAGGTTTTTATTTGTTTGTTTTCTCTTTTTAATTTAATACCAGAGTTTTGGTATTATGTTTTCAGCCTTTGCTGTCATACCTAGAAAGGCCCGGGAGTACACGTTCTAGAATTTGTTTTTGTCATGGTGATGCTTAAGTTGAATACATGAAAAAAAAAAAACCCTCTCATTTTACTGGTCTGGATTGCACTTAAATTCACCTTACTTTTTATCCCCAGTGTGATCTTAGAGCCTGTGCTAGACCCACGACATCCTGCGCTAAGAGGTCCCTAACATCCATGGTGCAGCTGTGTGAGAGCAGGGAAGAGTGGCTCCTCTGGGCCTGAACACTGAGACAGAGATAGAGAAAGGCTTCTTGTTTTAATTAAGATTTTTAAAAAAAATGCTATAAATTGTGTTTCATTCAACAGTGGCTTATAGACAACTTGAGAACACTTAGGTCTACTTCCCTGTTGTAAAATGTGTTGTTCAGTTTTAGGACTGTACTGTGACTTACTCCCCTGTAGTCGACATTGTTTGCAGTGTTAATGCTATAGTAATCCCTTTGCCTGTTTTCAACCTGCAGGTCTTTTTAACGTGGGGAATAAGTTGCTAGTAAGCCTGGATTTACTTTTTGCAATTCGGAACCAGATTAAGTTGGGAGAGGACCCAAGAATGTCTGTCAATGTTGTGCTGAAGTCTGTGCAGGAACAGACAGGTAAGGTCTTTCCAGGTTCAGTCCTGAACACTGAACTGAATTTTAGTGATAGGCTTCAATTAGAATGAGAGTCTGGTATTTTGGAAAGGAGATATTTCTGATTTTCTAATAATATATTCTTCCTTCAGAATTTTATAAACTGACTTTGGAAAATGTTTTATGCATATAGGGCCTTTAGCAAGAAATTACAACTGACTTTTAGAATCATATCCTTCAGTTATATGTGGATTTGGCTTTATGGTATATTAGTTGGGCTCATTCTAAGTACAGAGCTCCTTGATGTCTTCCAGTTCCAAGGCTCGTGTGGAGACCCAGGTTTAGGGATCTGGGTCTTTGCTATCTAGAAATTCTTTGCTTGTATGCATTCCTTCTGCTTGGCCTTGGTCTATCCCATTTCTACAAGCTTCACTTCTGCGCTTTGTCTTCTGTGGTGAGACAGGCGGCCATGTAGGCTTGTGTTTGAGACTTGACTCTGCCACATAGTGGCAGTTTGATTTTGAGCAACTTGTTCTGATTATCTAACCATAAAAGAAGACAGTAATAGCTCCTGACTCATAAAGAATTGAAGCCATGTAAGAATTAGTCTAAGTACTATATTCTAAACCTTCAGACTAACATCTAGTACCTAGGAGGTATTAGTTCAAAGCAACTGTCCTTTGACTGGAGCTGCCTACTGGGTTGCCACCAGAACACTTGCAGGTTGCTGTTCTTGCTGTCTTCTGGCTCATCTGGTACTTTCAGGGTCTTTTTCTGTGACCTCTTCCTGTCCTTCCAGAGAAGACACTGACCTCAGAGGAGCTGAGCCAGCTGCAGGAGCTGTTGTGCAATGGCTATTGGGCTTTTGAGTGTCTCACTGTTCGTGACTACAATGATATGATCTGTGGGATCTGCGGTGTGGCCCCCAAAGTGGAAATGGCACATAGGAATGAAGAGAATGTGCTGGCACTGAAGAGTGTGGAAGTAAGTCCCTCTCAGCCACCATAGCCACTTTCAGAACTCTCCTGTCATTGGGCAGCTTCCCTCCTGCATGCTGTTCCCAAGAATACATGGCTCCAGTCCTGTGTAGGTGAGGCCAGTGGCTTTTTCCTCCTACAGCCAGTATTTCATTTGAGAATGATCAGAAAGAAACAGGGTTGGTTGGTTTGTTTTCCTTTTTTATTCTCCCTCTCCACCCCCTTTCTTTTAATGATGCTGGAGATCAAACCCCAAGTCTCCTGTATGCTAGGCAAACACGCTCACAGGAAAATTACACCCCTGATGCTTATTTGTTTCCTTTATCTAAGAATTGAACCAGGAACTATGTACATATTAAGCATGCGTTCTGTAGCTGAGCTACAATCCTAGCCCTTACATGCACTTTTTAGGCTTCTTTGAAAGTAGTTTAAAAATGATCCCCAAAACTTCTGTCCTCATGGAGCCCTTATTAGCTGCTTTGGGAAAGATGGGTAGGGAAGAGATTATGTTCAGTAGTAATGGAACAGGATGGCGAGAAAGGGTTTCTCTTTATAGAGGGGAGTCAGGGGAGGTCTCTGACAAATGACATGAACAGAGCTGTAGAAGCAAGGAGATTGTCCAGAGCATACTATGGTGTGAGACGGAGTGAGGGTGTATCCTGGCTGTCAGGTTCTTGGTCTCCCCAAAGCCCTGCTTTCCTGATAAATAATAAAGGGTGCACACTGTATTATTCCTAATCAGTAGCTCATAAATTTTGCCCTATTTTTTTAATCTTTATTTTGTTTTTTTCTTTGCCATTTTTATCTTGACCACTTTATCTTGTAGTTTACCTGGCCAGAATTCTTGGGCTCCAGTGAAGTAAATGTGGAGGACTTTTGGACTACCATGGAGACAGAGGTGATTGAGCAGGTTGCCTTCCCCACAAGCATCCCCATCACCAAATTCGACGCCTCTGTTATCGCTCCCTTTTTCCCACCACTCATGAGAGGAACTGTGGTCGTCAACACTGAAAAAGACAAAAATCTGGATGTGCATCCAGTACCTGGTAAGACCACTTGGTTTCTCTTTGGTATTAAACATTGGCCATGGCCAGAAAGAGCAGTGGCGGAGTGCCAGACCCAACTCAGGGATTGTCTTCAGTACAAAGACCTGGCTGGGCATAGTAGTAAAACCTTTTAATTCTACCACTCGGAAGGCAGAGGCAGTTGGATCTCTGTGAGTTCAAGGCCAGCCAGCCAGGACTACAAAATAAACTCTGTCTCTAAAAAGGAAAGTTAATTTTGTGTTATAACCCAAAATGATACGTCACATCTGTAGTTAGAAACTTGCAAAGAACAGTCATTTTCCTATGCCGAGTATAATGCACCTTATTTTTGTTTTAATTTTTAAAAGCCTGGAAATGAAGTATTAATTTTGTCAGGGCTCTGTGTGATACACTGGCTGCAAATATTGTTTCTTTTTTGGCTTTTTTTTAATTGATATTTATTGAACTATACATTTTTCTCTGCTCCTCTCCCTGCCTTTCCCCTCCCCCTTCAACCCTCCCCCAAGGTCCCCATGTTCCCAATTTACTCAGGAGATCTTGTCTTTTTCTACTTTCTACTTCCCGTGTAGATTAGATCTATGTATGTCTCTCTTAGTGTCCTCATTGTTGTCTAAGTTCTCTGGGATTGTGGTTTGTAGGCTGGCTTTCTTTGCTTTATGTTTAAAAAACACCCTTGAGTGAGTACATGTGATAATTGTCTTTCTGGGTCTGGGTTACCTCACTCAAAATAATGTTTTCTAACTCCATCCATTTTCCTGCAAAATTCAAGATGTCATTATTTTTTTCTGCTGTGTAGTACTCCATTGTGTAAATGTACCACATTTTCTTTATTCATTCTTCGGTCGAGGGGCATTTAGGTTGTTTCCATGTTCTGGTTATGACAAACAAAGCTGCTGTGAACATAGTTGAGCACATGCCCTTGTGGCACGATTGAGCATCCTTTGGATATATACCCAAAAGTGGTATTACTGGGTCTTGAGGAAGGTTGTTTCCTAATTTTCTGAGAAATCACCATACCAGCTTGCATTCCCACCAGCAATGCAGAAGTGTTCCCTTTACCCCACAACCTCTCCAGCATAAGTTGTCACCAGTGTTTTTGATCTTGGCCATTCTTAGAGGTGTAAGATGGAATCTCAGAGTTGTTTTGATTTGCATTTCTCTGATGACTAAGGATGTTGAACGTTTCCTTAAGTGTCTTTCAGCCATTTTAGATTCCACTGTTGAGAGTTCTCTGTTTAGGTCTGTATTCCATTTTTTTTTATTGGATTATGTGATCTTTTGGTGTCCAGTTTCTTGAGTTCTTTGTATATTTTGGAGACCTCTGTCTGATGTGGGGTTAGTGAAGATCTTTTCCCATTCTGTAGGCTGTCGTTTTGTCTTGTTGACCGTGTCCTTTGCTTTACAGAAGCTTTTCAGTTTCAGGAGGTCCCATTTATTGTTTCTCTTAGTGTCCGTGCTGCTGGGGTTCTATTTAGGAAGTGGTCCCCTGTGCCAATACGTTGAAGTGTACTTCTCACTTTCTCTTCTGTAAGGTTCAGTGTAGCTGGCTTTATGTTGAGGTCTTTGATCCATTTGGACTTGAGTTTTGTGCATGGTGATAGACATGGGTCTATTTTCATTCTTCTACATGTTGATATACAGTTATGCCAGCACCACTTGTTAAATATGCTTTCCTTTTTCCATTTGATATTTTTTGCTTCCTTGTCAAAAATCAGGTGTTCAAAGTTGTGTGGATTGATATCCGGGTCTTCTATTCAGTTCTATTGGTCCTCCTGTCTGTTCTCATGCCAATACCAGGCTGTTTTCAGTACTGTAGCTCTGTAGTAGAGTTTGAAGTCAGGGATTGTGATACCTCCAGAAGTTCTTTTATTGTACAGGATTGTTTTGGCTATCCTGGGTTTTTTGCTTTTCCATATGAAGTTAAGTACCATTCTTTCGAGGTCTTTGAAGAATTTTGCTGGAATTTTGAGGGGGCAAATATTGTGTCTTAACATTAGATACTCCTTCCCTTCAGCTACTTCATCTCTGAGCTCTGCTCTCTTTGGGCTAGGTCAGGAGTATAGTATATAAAGAGCATTTTTTAAATGACAGCTATTGCCTAGGCCTCAGTGGTTAAGAACACTTGTTGCTCTTGTGGAGGAAACCCTCATGGTGACTCATCAGTGGTAACTCCAGTTCCAAGGGATCTTATGCCCTTTCTGACTTCTGTAAGCACCAGGCATATACATGGTTCACATATGTACATGCATGTGATGTGGGATTCCTCTCTGTATGCTGTGAATATCATGGTTAATAAAGAAACTGTTTTGGCGTATAGCAGAGCTATAGGGGAATAGAGCTAGGTGGGAAAAACCTAGACAGAATGCTGGGAGAAAGAAGGGCAGAGTCAGAGAGATGCCATGTAGCCCCACTGGAGACAGACACTGGAACTTTAGCCGGTAAGCCACAGCCACGTGGTGATACACAGATTAATAGAGATGAGTTAAATATGTAAGAGTCAGCCAATAAGAAGCTAGAGCTAATGGGCCAAGCCGTGATTTAATTAATATGGTTTCTGTATGATTATTTCAGTTCGGGGCAGCTGGGACAAACAAGTATCCTTCCAATATGCATGCACTCACAGGTAGAAAAATTTAAAGTAATAGCTTGTGTTCCTCTTGTTGCATATGAAGCATCTGTGCTCTTGGTTCTGAAAACAGTATTTGTGGGTTAAAAGGTGACTTGTTTCAGGGTTCTTGGCAATGACTTTTTCTGTTGTCAGAAGTAGGTATTTTAGGGGCACTGCCCAGTTCTGAAATTGTAGACCTGCCTACTACCCCACCTCTATGCTGGGGAGTGCTGCGTAGAGTTAGCTTTCGCTGCTTGCCTGCCACCTTTCATACCAGCACCCTGGTTCTCATTCTCAAGCATGAAGAACCAGCCATGGTATCAGGGACTGTCAGCAGCACCTTCCATCGCTTTATTATGTGTTGCAGGTAATGGCAGTGCCTTGGTGAGATTGCTGCAGGAGGGTACCTGCAAGCTTGAGGAACTTAGCTCCTATGGTGGGGAGGAACTACAGTACCTACTGGAGCAGTGTGGCATCCCATTTGGCCCGGAAGACTCCAGGGTGAGTGTCGGGAACAGCTGTGGAGACCGGCTTTGGGAACAGGAAGGATAATCTTTTTTCTGTACAAGTGATAAAGCCCATATCATTGAGCCCTTGTGCTGGACATTGGGTTTTAGAAGTGATGAAACCAAAGAAATAGAGGGAACCAGATGGTGGCATGTATGTGGTGCCTAGACTAGACTCAGGTGACTTTAAATTTGATTAACCTCATTTACAAAATCAAAACAACTGGAAATTTACAAGGCTCTTATAAAGAACACTTCACACAGAGACTGGTTTTAGGCTCAAAAATGACTGTCGTTAACATAGATTGTATGCTGTGTGTGGATTTTAGCAGTACCTTACTTGCTTTCTGTGCTATTGAAAATATGTTTTTTTTAAATCCAGATTTCTATGGTTCCTCCTCTTTCAATGTTTCTCTGACAAGATAGGCTGGCAGCAACCTGTGGCTTCCTGAAGTTTACCTGTACTTAGAGGAGGGGCTGCTGAGTCTCTAAGGCCTAGCAGCAGATCCCTGTGCCTTGGGTTTGGAGGGTTGTTTGATACTGAGTAACTTAGCATCTGTGCCTGAATTTTAGTCTTTTCCTCTCTCCAGGATCAGCTCTGCTTCTCCTTATTGGCCCTCTACGAATCTGTGCAGAATGGAGCCAGAGCTAGACCACCCCCCACTCACTTCACAGGGGGTAAAATCTACAAAGTGTGCCCCCATCAGGTAAGAAAGTAGCATGAATGAAGCATGGCTTGAGCTTGCTAATGCTGAACTACTTACGGAGGATCCAACTGATCCCTTTGGGACTAAGACTTAAGTCATTATGCACCCAGGGAATAATTGCCATTTTGGGGGCTGGAGAGGGAGCTTGGATCATTCAGTAATATATATTACACACCCTACTACGTGCTGACCTTGAGTTGCCCAGTTGTACAGTGATAAAAGACAGGGATAATTGTTCTTCTTTAGTTGACCTCCAGTTGTCATGGAGAAAGAAAGTTACCACAGCTTGTGATGTTGGCTCTGGAGGAACTGAAGAACTAAGGTAGAAAGTAGGTGCACCTGCAATCTGTAGGCAGCCAGAGAAGACCAGGCCCTGGGGATAAAGGAAGAGCCCAGAGGAGAGCCAGAGAAGTGACTCCTGAGACTTTATTAAGAGACTTTAGGATAGTGTTGAACAGGAAATAGGGCGGTGAAATCAGTCCAGATGCCCTAGAAGGAGATGGCGAGGGTAGATAGAAAAGGCTACAAGATAGGTCATGTATGGGAGAATTGGCCTGGAAAGATACCAGAATGGAAAACCCAGGACTGAGTGGGCATTGTCAACAGACAGATTCAGTTCATAATGGCATGAGTGTCAGGCTGAACTGGCCATAAAAGGAGGGTGAAGCAGCCAAGCACTGAACAAAGCTGGGGGCAGGGACTTTGAAGCTTGCTCTCTGGCAGATGAACACCACTGAGGGAGTGTGTCCAGATGTGCCCATTGTCATCTTCTGAGAAGACATGGACAGTACAGGGATTCAAGTGCTTTGTTGGGACTATGGTAGGGAGCATTTCATATGGCCATGACTGAGAAGTAAGTGTGAAGGCAGAGTTCTCCAGGATGCTCAGATCTACGCAGCACAGGAGTGACTGGGAAGTGTTGGTGGACGTGCTTACTCGGCTCCAGCAAAGGCTGCTGTTTGGGCAGCCTGTTGAGGTCTAATGGGAACCTTGCTCAGAATACTAGTGACTCAGTCCAGTGGCCCTAAGCCTTGTGTTACATTGCCAGGATGGTTGGTAGGGTGATATGGATGGTGCAGGGTTTAGAGGTGTTCTGAGGTACCTTTCAGCCTAATCTAAGTCCTAGCTGTTCTCAGGACAAGGATGAACTGGTGACTTCCTTCAGTGATAGAACTGGGGAGAGGAGGGGGGCACAGTGACTCATTGGCTAAAGGTGCTTGCCAGGCAAACCCACCAACCTGAGTTCACCTCTGAATCCAGTGTGGAAGAAGAGAACCAACTGAGCCGTCCTCGGTCTCCCTATGTGTGCTGTGGCATGCACAAGCCTGTGTTCATAGTAGTAATCCTTTTTGAGAGGAGGAGGAGGGGAGGGACCAAATGTCATAGTCCCTGGCTTCAGTCATGAGGCTAGTCTTTCTCAAAAGAAGTGAATGAGGGCCTCCTCCAGCCCCTGCGTGCCGGCCCCTTACCTCTGAACTACACTCGTCTCCCACAGGTTGTCTGCGGTTCCAAGTATCTTGTCCGAGGTGAAAGTGCTCGTGACCATGTGGATCTGCTTGCCTCTTCCCGCCACTGGCCACCTGTCTATGTGGTAGATATGGCCACACCGGTGGCCCTGTGTGCTGACCTCTGCTACCCAGAGCTGACTAGTCAGATGTGGGGGAAGAACCAGGGCTGTTTCTCCAGCCCTACAGAGCCAGCTGTGGTGAGTTCCCTCCTAAGAGCAGGTAGAAATCCTTGGCTACAGGAAGACCACCCCCAGTTATCAAGAGGGCCCGCCTGGGAACTGTCTTCTAACTTTCTTTCTCTCCATCAGTACTTTATCCTGATGCACCAGTCACCTCTACTGACTTACCACAGTAGAGGCCATAGTGTGTCGTTTGGTGTGCTTGGAGTAGTCTACACAGGCATCTTGTGTGAAAAGAGCTTGCTTTCCACAGAAACCAGGAAATTGCCACCTTGGGGAAGGTGTGGTCACTGTACATACTGATCACCCTGGAGCACGCTGTTTAATTCCACTATGAGTGTGCTATGGGGGCACTCCGGTTGAGGTGTAGATACAGTGGTCTTAGAAAACACTCACTTTGCCTCCAGAACTGTAAGCAAAATCTAATTTTTTTTTTTTTAAGATTTTTAAGAGCAGTGGGGTCTGAGGTTCAGCACTCAGCACCAATCTTCTCTGACCCTCTCCTTTGATTAGAAAAGGAAACTGAGACCCAGGGAGGGGCTCGAACTTGATCTGGTCATATAGCAGGTCAGTAACAGAGTCCTGCGTGTGTATCTTGGTGTGTTGTACCAGGACGTAGTCCCTATGAGGGGCGTGTGCACTGTAAGGCTTGCCTTTGGCCTTGATTAGAAGAGACATTAGAGCTGATACTAGGTGAGAAGAGTCACGGGAAGTGAGTGCTTCTGCACAAGTGCATTATGGGAGGTGAAAGCTTCTGGCTTGCTTTGGAGCAGACATTCTCCTCATTCTCTAGGGTTCTTGGGCTCCAAGAACTTATAGAAACCCCAAAAGTTGTCTGAAGTATCCCTCAAAGCCACTCCCTTGTGTTCCTCTGGTTCCTAAATTGTCCAGGAGCAATGAGGACAGCTGAAGCAATGCAGCATCTGTGCTGGGATGACCCGTTTCCTGTTCTCATTCCTATGAGAAGAAATGGAGGCACAAGAGACAGTATGCAAGGGCTCTGGGATTTAAACAAGGCTGCTGACTCCACGGCTCCTGCTCTCTCCCACAAGGTTCTCCCTCAATCATTCCCTCTTACAAAGTGTTTCTCTTCTCTCCTCTAGAGTGTGTCCTGCCCTGAACTGGACCAGCATTATTCTGTGGATGTGCCAGAGGCTGAAAACTCTGTCCAGCATCCAGTCACCAAGACTGCCACACGGCGTATTGTCCATGCAAACACGAAGCCCGATCCCAGTGATCCTAGTGCTGGCCACCATTCCTTATCACTGTGCCCTGAGTTGGCACCCTATGCCTCCATCATGGACTGCAAACTCCACCATGTCCGCCAGCGGCCCATTGCCTTTGATAATGCCACCCACTATTACCTCTACAACCGCCTCATGGACTTCCTCACCAGCCGAGAAATTGTCAACCGGCAGATTCATGACGTTGTGCAGACCTGCCAGCCTGGCGAGGTGGTCATTCGTGATAACCTCTATCGCCTTGGGGTTGCTCAGATCAAGACAGAGGCACAGGAGGATGGGGAGGAAGAGGAGGGAGCCTCGGTGGCACAATAAGCCAGGTTGTCATGTACTGGGCCTATACCATCTCTCTCAAGCCATAATATGGCCCTTGCCCAAGGCAGACCTATCAAGGGGACCTACAGTCCCCTGTAGGGAGGGCCTCTGACTGCTGGAACTGACCAAAGAGCTTCCATTTCATGAGCACAGTAGGGCCCTCAACCTCTGGGGCTCAGGAGAGGTGCTGGGAAACCTCTACTGGACCTGAGAGAGCATGTTAAGGGCATGATATTTTTAAGGAGAATGACTGGGAGCTGGTTGTCCAGGCCCACCACCACCTGTGGTCCCTGTACCAGGTGGGGAGGCCATTGAACTAGGCTGTCCCGTGGGGAAGAGCTCTGGCTCCAGTCATACGGGTTTCCTAGCCTGTTGCCTTTGACTAGGAGCCTTAATGGCTTCTTCATTCTTGGGGTCCCTTTGGGCTCTTCCTCCTAAAGGAGGGGTGCATTCTCTTTTCCTTTAACTCTCCCTGTTCCCACTACTTGGGATGGCTGAGGAACGAGGAACAGTCAGTTACAGCTCCCTCCAGGACTGTCCTCTGCCCTGGGTTTTGGGGAAGAGAATCCTTCCTCCTTTCTCTGGCCACTGCTACTGTACCCTACATCCTCCGGGCCCTTGGACCCTCACCGCAGAGGGGATGTGGCCCATAGTTGTGACATAGCTGGCAAGCAGTAGGAAAACTCCCTTCTGTGAAGGGGAAGCAGATAGGGCCATAAGCAAACAGCAACACTGGCTCGGGTGCCCGTGGTTTGCTCAGGGCCCAGGGAATGGCTGAGTGCTCTTTAATTTATTGAGAGGGTGGGATAGGTGGTTTTCCCTCTCGCTCTTCCCCCAACAAGAATAAAGTTTATTAAATTATCTGGTTTTGATGAAGCAAGAGCCAGTTCAATACTCATTGTGTCCTTTTGCTGTGGAAGCAGGCGCTTGTTGCTCACTTCTCGTAAGGGGTTGATGGAAGGAGGTCCCAGGGAACTGGTAGGCACTTGTGTGGTGCAAAGAACCAGACACTGCTGGCTGTGTTAATGCTATTAGTTTAATGTTGACTGTTAATGAGGACAAATCACTTGGAGAGGAGCTTGCAGTATTTGCTTGGTGTGGCCAGCCTTGCACCAAGGCCCCATGCCTTCTAGCTTAGAATAACAGGGTACTAGATAGAACACCCCTCACTTTTAGCTGCCACTTGGCTCATTCTAGCAGTACAAGATCCAGGATGAGGTGGGACTATATAGAGTAAAGGTCAAGAGTAGAGACCAGTCCTGTGAGCTTCTTAGGAAGGAGCCATCCTGCCTCAAGAAACCAGTAGTCTTTGAGCATGGCAGGGAGGCAGGCCCTCTGCTTACCTACAGCCTTGGGAGCCTTGTCTTTCTGAGACATAAAGTCAGTCTTTCCATTGAAACACAAGAGAGTTGGGAACAGGATGAAGATAGTGATCTAGGGGTGCATGAATTGGCATAGTAAATACAGGCTAGCGCTGTGGAAACCCCATTGGCAGTGATGGCCCAGGCTCTGGGAATGGGAGCCTCTGACCTCCCAAGACCCCTCATGTTCTGAAGTTTCAGAGCTGGACCAAGCTGAGGACAAAGTTCATATGTTCTCCCCATGTCGCCCGTCTATGGAGGAGGTAGAGCTGGGAAGTTAGGAGCAGCAGCGCTCCACTGTCCCGCTTTAGCAGAACTGGTAATTGTTGGGCTGCAGCAGGGGCTGGGCGATATCCCCTGGCTCACAGCAGGCCAGTTGCTCACTGGAGCTCTCCTCTGGCTCACTGCTGCTGCTGCTGCTGCTGCCACCACCTCTGTCACTGCCACTGCTGCTGCTGCTTGGCAGGTTAGCATAGTCCTGAGGAGGAAGAAAGAAGCCAGAGACAGTGAGCTGAGGACTTGGAGGAGCAGCCCAGCCTGCTCTAGCCAGCCAGGCGGCCATTCCATCCTTCTCACCTGCTCTTTCCTGTCCTGTTGGGCCTGCTCCTGAAGGAGGAAACAGATCTGCTGGAAGGTGGGTCTCTTGGTAGGCTCCAGGTCCCAGCAGGACTGCATGATGCTGTATCTGGAGACAGAACAAAGTTTGCCCATGTCAGGGCATATCACTAGGGAGATCTACCTAGTGAAGGACCCCCAAAACTAGTCAGAAGTAAGTTCGGGGCTAGAGGTATGGCCCAGTGGTACAGCACATGGTCATCTAACAAACCACCCAAACCCTAGAATCCATTTGCCTCCCTTAGGTGCCTTTGCATACATGTTCTTTGGCGCGAATACAGGCTGGGCCATTTGGTATCCATCCTTCACCAGTTTGTAGAACTTGCTGTTCACCAGGATGCCTGGGTAGGGATTCAGTCCTGCAAAGACCAGGCGTGTATAAGAGACCACACTTGCTTTCCCCTTCCCCACACACATGCATCTCAGGCAGCATGTAAAGGCCCTATCCCAGCTGTAGTCCTAGAGCAGAAACTACTCACATGCCCAGGACTTCCTAGGTGAGGTTTACGCGGTAAGCATGCTTAGGCTTTGGGAACCCACAGCCTTCAGCCCCTCATTACCAAGCACAGAGGGTCCAGCATAGACTTTGGAAGTAGATGGAACAAAGCCTGGATTGCGAATCAGCAAAGAGGTGATGCCTCATGACTTGGTAGTACAGTTACAGACTCAGCACAAGGGTGTAAATGGGAGCTAGATGGTGACTAGCTGCATGGCATCTTCAATGGCATTTGGCAGGTGGCATTCTAAATAACAGCTACTGCCAACCAAGCAGAGGAAGTGAAGGAAGGACTCAGGAAATGTGCATTGTTGGGGCGGGGGGGGGGGGGGGGGTTCTGGATTGCATACCGGTACTGGTGCGCTGGTTCAAGAGCCCTTGCCAGCCCTTGCTGTGTCTTGGACACCAGGCGTCTTTGAATAGATTTCATCCACAAGGCTCAAGACATTAGTCAAGTAGCCAAAGACAGGTGAGCTCTAGACTGCCAGAAGCAGGTTTAACAACTCACCAAGTGAGAAAATCTCCCAGAGGAGGATTCCGTAGGACCACACATCACTCTGAACTGTGTAGACGCAATCGAAGATGCTCTCTGGGGCCATCCACTTTACAGGCAGGCGTGCCTGACAAGACAGTCCCACGTCACTTTGGGCTGTGGCTCTCCACAGCCTGCCCGACCAGTCACACTAGCTCTCAGCACTCACGTTGCCCTTGACGACATAGTTGGAATCATTCATGATGTCCCTCGCCAGCCCAAAGTCCCCAATCTTGGCCACGTGTCCACTGGTCAATAGCACGTTTCGAGCTGCTACATCCCGGTGGATGCACTGAGGAAAACACAAGCCAGGAAGGGGAGCGTGAGCTCTTGGGTCTCTGATGAGGGAGTAGATGACAGGTTTTGGTAGTCTCCTCTCTACTCCTGTTCAAACTTGTGCAGGCCTGAGCTCTGAGAGAATTTAATGTGGCCAGTTGAACATTTAGAAAGCCCCACAGCCCTGTCTCCCACACTCCTCTTGCCCTCTGAGCGGCAGTAACAACTGGGCGGCTGCTGCCTCAGAAGCAACCGTCCCTATGCTGCGAGCACCGGCCCACATCATTCCTAACACCGACAGCTGCCACCTCCGAACGTACAGTACCAGGTGCTTCTCCAAGCATTTGCATACACAATAACCTATCAGACCCCCTAAACAGTTCGTGAGAGTACCCATTTTTGTAGGCACAGACCTTGAGGCTTATGGAATCTGAACTGTCACAGCAAAGAGTGGAACCAGCAGACCTTTTGCCCTCAAGTCTGCTCTGGGGGTGGCGGAATGAGCCCTTGAGTTCTGACATCCTTATAGCTCAGCCAGCAAGACTAAGTGCTTCATGAGGAAAAACAACTGTTACAGTTGTTAAGCTGTTAAGCCTGTCCGTGCTCACGTAGGGAAACCAAACAGGCTTGCAAAGGCCGGGGGCCAGGCCTCCAGGAGGAGCCTGCCTCAGCACCATTATCTCCCACCACCTTCTCAGTAAACTGCCCCCTTACTCTCTCACACTCCCACCCCTCCACTGCTTCTCCCCGGGCCCCCTCCCCTTCCCTTCTTCCTTCTCACGGTCAGAAGGAAGTTCAGCCTCTCCTCACCCAGACTCACGTTTTTAGAAGCCAGGAAAGCCATGCCCTGAGCCACTTGGCTGGAGAAGTGGAGAAGGTCCCAGAGCTCCAGTGGCCGACTGGCCTCTTTGTTCAGATCTAGGAAAAGGCATCCAGGCAACCCCGTCACACTTTGTTCCTCCTCAGCCCCAGTCCCCAGCCCCTAAACACACCCCTGTCCTGCTACCTCCGCACCTTGTTCAAAGAAGGAGTCATTTGAAGACGTAGAGACAGGCCTCATCTCCACATAGGTGTCTACGCCCTGACTGGAGAAGCCACTGTCCCTGGATGGGAAAGAGAATTGGGAAGTGATCAATGCCCAGCCCTGCAGAGCCTAGCCCAGGCATTGTCCTCCAGTTGCCCTGTGGACTCCCCTGAGTCACTCAGCAGAGGGGAAGGAACCTAAAGGTCAGCCTGAGTGTCCCTCTCTGATAAGGAAGGCCCCATGCCATATTCTACTTAAGCAATCATTGTGCCCTGCTTAGCCATCCCCAGTGCCAGAGACACCCCATCCTGTCATTGGGCAGCTCTGCCTGATGAAGGGCTTTGCTGCTGCTAATACCTACGTGCTTCTGGGAGTTCCTTCTCTCTCCTCAAAAGTTGGGAGAAGTTTCTCTGGCCGCCCTGCTGGAATATGAGTACATTCCAGGCCCCTTCCCTGATCTTGCCCTACAGTATCTCACCAGCTGGTTTCTCATTAAATATTACTCCAGGAGGGTGGCACTATGGCTCAGTGTAAAGGCACTTATGGGCTGAGCCCAATCCCAGAGACCCATATGATGGAGAGAGACCCAGCTTATATATCAACATTACAAATAAATGTAAAAAGAAAAAAATTTTAAAAATTTAAAAGTCATACAGGAAGGGGCCTGGAGAGATGGCTCAGTGTGCTTAGTTGGAGAATCTGGGTTTGGTTCATGAACCACAGAGGACTCACAACTGCCTGTAACCCCAGTTCCAGGGTATCTGACACCATCCTGGCCTCTGTGTGAACCAGAAACACATATAGTACTCACACACACACACACACACACACACACACACACACACACACACAAGCACACACACTCATACATACTTAAAACCAATTGCTTTGAGGGGTTTTAACATTACCCATGCTGCCTGGCAGCCACTAATAGCATTAAATTTGAGAGAGCAGAGCTTAAACTGGCTTAGGGCATCTGAGCCCCAGGGAGACGGTTTTGTTGTTGTTGTTGTTTTGTTTGCTTGCTTTGTGAAGACTGTGTCTGTGGGTTTGATCACCAGGCAACACCCAGGGATACCCAGGCTTTCTCCGTAGATGTTGAGCCACCTGTAGACGCACAGCCCTGTCCTGAACAGCCACTGCCGAAGCTAAGCAGCCAGCCAGATCTGGTTTGCCAGCAATCTGCTGCCCATACTCTCGGGCTTCCCGAAAGAGAAACTCGGGTCTCCATTAGGATCCTTCCATGGCAGTCAGCATCTCCTCGTTCTGGAAACCACACTGCTGTAATAGCATAACTTGGGGGCCCTAGGTAGGTCCCATTTAGATGCCACTTGCTCCGGACATGTCCCACTGTAGGGACGCTTTGATTGTCTGTACACTTAAAGAAGGAAGCTAGGGAACCTCCTTTTCCTTTGGCTCCCCCAGGCTCAGCAGCAGCCAGGGCCTTCACTATAAGCACAGAGTAGACTCCCTTGGTTCTGAGCATGGCCTGATCCCAGTACTGCTGCACTTACAGCCCCACACACCATGACCCAAAACGGAGACTCCAACGTAAAACATAGGTTTAGCCAGGTTCCCTCTCTGCCCATCATGGGCAACAGGAAACTTGTTTCTTCCTCTCTCTGCTTCCCCATGTGGCTCTGTCCATAGCCTCTGGTGGCTTCCAAAAATCACAGGAGAGCAGAAGACCCCAAGAGATTCAACACTGTTGGCTTACCAGGGGAAACTGAGGCCTGAGCGGACCAGGAACCTCACCACAGGCAGGCTGTTTTGTTACCTCCATCCCACAACTCTGTTCTCACTTCCCCATGGGGATGTGGAGACAGGTTAGCCATTCCTGAGGGGACTGACTACGTGTCCCGCAACCCCCACAGATATGCTGTGAGACAAACAGGAACACGCAATTGCCCCAAGTCTTCCATGTGAGGGCCTAGGAGAACCTTTCCACATTTAAAGGTGATGGATTCATGAACCAAGCCATCCACTTCCACATTCATGGAGCATGCTAAGTGTTCAGAATGATAAGGCTAAGTTGTTGAATGATAGGAATGTGTTGTAAGAAATCAGAGTTTCTGTAAAGCCTGGGGTAGGTACTCCTCATGATACAAACAGGCTGCGTGGGACCCCTTCCCGTCCTGGCCCACCCTTTGCCAGGAGCTACCTGCGCACGTATTTCTTCTCCAAGTGGATGTTCTTGTAGCCGGAGTCCCCCTCGGGATCCTGACCAGGACTCAGGCTGGGTCCCAGCATGGCCTCGGCTTTCCGTCGCAGGAAGTTGAGTAGGTCGCCATAGCAACAGTATTCAGTGATGACCAGCACTGGCCCTAAGGCAGCCAGAAGAGGGAGTGAGAAAGATGCACCCCAAGGTTCCACTCCCCATGTGAACAAGGGCCTCTGAGTTCTAATCCTACCTCTGGGAGCAAGCTTCTCAGTGTTTTAATAACCTTATTTGTATAAAGCCACTAAAAATTTAACAAAACTCCTCAAAAAGCCTAGCCTAGCCTAGCCTAGGGTAATGACGCTTGCTTATCATCCTGGCCCTTGCAAAGCTAAAACAAGATGGTGAGTTTAAGGCCAGCTTAGGCTACACAGCAAATTCCAAACCAGCCTGGATTAAAATGAGACCATCTCAAAAAAGTAAAAAAAAAAAAAAAAAAAATAGTTCAAAAAGTCTGTTTTTCAGAGAATGTCAGTTCTGTACAGGACAACGCTGCTATAATGAAGAGGAGAGAGATGAGTTGGACCTTGGGGGCATGGATGTCTGGGGTAGGAGCTCTTTAAAAGGTAGATCTAAACCACATGCCTTTAATCCTAGCACCCTGCTGGCAGAGGCAGGTGGATCTCTGTAAGTACAAGGCCAGCCTGGACGATAAAGTTCATTCCAGGACAACCAGGACTACACAGAAAAGCCCTGTCTCAAAAAACAAAAAACAAGCAAACAAACAAAAAAACAACGATAGTAAATCTTGAGGGGTGGGGAGAAAGGGCTTCATGATAAATTCCTTGTAAGTGGGCTTAGTGGGGGCTGTGCATAGATTTCTGCATCACCCACCCACGAGCAGCTCCTGCTCTGTCTATAAATCTAGGCTGAGACTATCAGGAATTTGGAGGCAGGAGTCCTACAGGCACTTACAGCTCAAGGGGACCTTGAAGCCAGATGTCCAGGCACCCTCAGATACCCAAGCCCATAAATATACCCCTTCCTGCCCAGCTCTCACCTCCGTGAGTGCAGGCTCCCAAGAGGTTGACTATGTTCTCATGCTGTCCCAGGTGACTCATGATCTTCAGTTCTGACATGAGGGCCTCCTTCTCATCAGCATGAGCCGTGGCTGGGAAAAGAAGCGCCCGGAGAACCAGAGGGATCAGAATCCAAAAGAAGGAGGAGAAATACAGACATACAAATGGGAGGGAGGGAGAAAGACAGAAGGAGAGGAAGGACGGGCCTGTTATTGAGCTAATCTGGAGGGGAGGAAGCCAAGCCGTGACAGGGTCATTTCCTGGGTGGCTTCTGTTCACCCTAACTTCCCTTGGGCTCAGTCAGAAGGCCCATTCCTCCTCAAAGGTTGACAGAGACCCTCAGAACCAGGAAACGCAAGGAGCCTGGAGCTCAGTCAGGAAGTCAAGTCCCAACTTAACCACCGCCCCGCCCGTCCCCGTGCCAACAGGTTGAGAGTGTGGACAGACAGCACCTCTTGGGACAGCGGTGCCAGCCCACTCCCCATCCCCCACGCTGCACCTCCTCCGACTCACACTTCAGCATCTTCACAGCCACCTTCAGCACGGCATCTTCTTTGCCCAGACCAAAGGCTGTGGCCTCCACCACCTTCCCAAAGGCGCCAGCTCCGAGCGTCTTTCCTATCACACAAACAGGCTCCTTAGGCTCCTGAGGCCAACTGGGTCCCTGCAGCCCCCATCATCAGCCCCGGGATGGAAGATCACAGAGTGCTGAGACCACTCTCACCAAATTGCAGGTTGTTCCGGGGGAATTCCCACTTCTCATTGTAGGGCAGCTGGGTGGGGTCGATGAAGGTGTAGTTGTTGCCTTCGTAGCTCTCAATGATCTTCCAGCGCACCTGGTACTTAGGCTTCTGCAGAAAGAAAGGGAAGCATGGCGGTGGGCTGATGGGCTGGCAGACGGACCTTGCATCTCACCTCCTGAGAGCACGAGAAGACAACGCTCTTCTCTCAGCCTGTTGTGAGTTGAAAGGGAGCGAGGCATCTTGTGGGCATAGTGGCAAAAGCTAGTCCATGCTGGATTCTGCCTTACTGTGTGACCTTCCCTTCTCCAAACCTCAGTTTCCTTAGCTGTTCATTCAAAGATTTGGATAAGATAATTCCTGGAGGCCTTGATGCCTCTGAATTTGATAATTCCTGGGCCAAAGTGGAGGGTGGATGTTGAGAACTATCCATTAGTTCACACACTATTCTCTCATCCAAATAGTTTATGTTGGTGGTTTTGTTCTAGGGACTGGACCAGGGCCTTATGTATACAGAAGTACATACTGTACAACTAAGCTATCCTCCTCCAGCCCTACATTTATTTTCAATCGTAATCAAATATACAGAAAATGTACCACTCCAAACATTTTCAACTATACACCTCAGTGGCATTAAGTGCATTCACGCTGATAGGAAACCAATTTCCAGAACTCTTTTGATCTTGTAAAATGAGTTCTGTACCCAGGGAATAGCAGTTTCCCACCGCCTCCCCCTTTAGAGCCCCTGGAAGACACAGCTCTACTTTGTCTCGAATCATTTTGTTTCCCTGGGTATTTCATACGGTATTTTTTTTGTGACTGAGAATCATGTTGTCATCACATCTATGCTGAGGTCAGAATCACTCTTTTTCCAGCTGAATAATACAGCCATGCAGTAAAAGAATACATTTTACTGAGCATTCACTTCTATCAAGCATGATAGATTCATTATTGAACAAGGCAGACACTTGATCCCATGAGGCTAGCATTTGCGTGGCTAAGAGAGGTGTTCAACTTAAATATATAGATAGGCAACCTTCAAATAATGCTGTGAAAGATGCTCCCATAGGTGCAAATAGTGTCAAGTCTGTTATGGGGTGATCATCCACTTTCTGATTGGAATTGGGGGTACAGGAAGGAATCCACTTCTGGTACTGTCATCTTGGTCAAAAGTTCCTGGCTAGGGAGGTTCTTAACCCTAGTGGGGAATATACAGTTGCCGTTTTGCTAAATGGATCTGATATGCCTGTCCGTTAACCTCCAAAACAATTCTATTTATCCCCGTAGCTCAGCGTTGTTCTTAGCTTTGGGCAGAGGAGCTGCTGGTTGCAATAGTCAGCAGTAACTGCAGAGACTCATGACGAGTCAAAATGCTGCGAGTAAGGGATTGGTGACTGCTCAGCCGCAAATGAGACATCTGTGTTCCTCCGAGGCCCAGAGGACACCGTAGAAAAGACAGGAAGAGCCAGAGTGGGGTGGCGTGTTACAAAGACTGTCTTCCAGGCATGGCACGGCTAATGGATTCTTGAATTCACAGCAGGTCTGAGTACCTGCATAAGACCTGGACAGTTTGGGCCTGCCAACAACCTGTCACGGAGGACAAAGAGGCTCACAAGTGCCCACTCCCTGTCAAACTTTAGGCAATTACTGGTTATGGGGGTGGAGAGACGTTTTTCTAAGTTATACAGCCCATCTCCGTAGTAACTTCTCACCTACACTTCTGTCAGAAGCCCTAACAAAACATATTGGAACACACATGCATGCAAACACACAAATATACACACATACATATGTACACATACACACATAGTCTCTCTCTCTCTCTCTCTCTCTCTCTCTCTCTCTCTCACACACACACACACACACACACACACACACACACACACTAAAGTGAAAGAGTTTGGAGAAAGAAAGGGGACCAGCAAGTATGAGAGAGGTGAACGAGAGAGAATAATGAAGGTGAAAATGATTAATAGCATCAATGTACATTATGTCCATGCTTGAAAACATCATATTGAAACTCACTATCACATATAAGTAATAGATTATAACAAACCTTTTTAAACGTTTGAAAAATAACATCATGAAGTCAGCAAAGCAGGGTGACGTGACCGAGAGTGGTGTGAGATGAGCCAGAGAGCCCATGAGGAGCCAGCCCGAGAATTGTCCAGGCAGAGAGTGCACAGATGCTGAAGAGCTTGCATGGGGTAAGATCCTGACAAACTCAGGCAGGTGACCAATGCAGCTCAGGGGATGAGAGGGGAGCTTCTACGCAGGAAGGCCAGGAGGGCTGTAAGAAGTGGGCTATCTCCTAACTCTAGGGGAAGGAAGAGGTGGTGAGGCAGAGCCCTCTGACAGAGGGGGTGCCCACATATTACACCCTATACTGGCTCCAGTTCCCTTTCGGGTTCTCTGTGCCTCCCCCCCATACATCTGGGGTCTGGATAGAAGCGGGTGATTGTTTCACCTTCTCTTGCTCCAGGGCAGCTGCTTGAGGGTACCACATCATGAATTAACCTGAGAAGTGTTGAGGGGAGGTCCCATTTATGGGAAAGTGGAAGCTGGGGTAGTGGAGGACACTGGGTCAACAGACCAACTGGATGTCCAGTCAGGTCTTGGGGACAGGGTCTAAGCCTTGGATGCTTCAGCGAGAAGAACTAAAGGATGCATGAGTGTTGGAGAAGGAAGGGCTTCCGGTTGGACATTTGAGACAAAAGTTAGACATAAAGAACACACCCGACTGGTCACGACGGCACACACTGTAATCCTAACACTTGGGAGATGGAAGCAGGAGGATGGAGTGTTCAAGGCCTTAGCTACGGAAGGAGTTTGAGGCCATCCTGGAAGCTATAAAGACCCAGTCCTCAAGCAAACAAACAACAATAACAAATAAAAACAAGCAAGCAAACACAAAAACCCAACAACAACAAAACATCTGCACATTATGGCTTGGGGAAAGAGGCTGAAAGGAGATTTCGGGAGGAAACTCTCCTGGGCTGGGAGACCCCTCCTGCCCCTTGCATCCTGCATCTCTAGGAGTCTCTGTGGCTGCGACTATTTTTCTCCCAGCCACTTCTGCTTCCCTGTTTTTCTGCAGCTGGGCTGACTCAGCCCTCCCACCTCCGCTAGGGCCTTGCTGGAAGGGATGAAGGGAAGAGAGAAGGGTGGGGGAAGGGAGGTTGCCTGAAAGCTCCCAGGGCTGAATCTATGATTTTAGTGCTGGACACCCCTCCCCGCCACCAACCTCAGGGATTTCTGCTATCCCAGAGACTTGGGAGGGGGGGGCATCCTTATAAAAGTGAGTGGCCTACAAGGTTTCTTCTTATCAGGAGCGGTGCCTGGAAGGCCAGTTGCAGGGGCTTCCTAAGCCTTTCCTGGAAACTGAGCCTGGCTAAATTCTCACTGCGTTATCAATCAATTTACCAATTGCTCATACTAGCCCTAAGTCTGGGTCCTCCCTTGATCTTCTGACGTGGACTGAAGAGAGCTTGGAAACATCAGCTCTTGGCCACTCCCCTGATCAGGCCTCTGGCTCTGTGGGATCAATTTTGAGCCTGGGGAAGGTGGAGACCTGAACACTTTCCACTGGAAGCTCTGCAGACACTCCTGCCTCAATTAGGCCTGGTCCCAGCATCTCTCCAATCCTCTTTCTGATTCTGCCCTCCCCTCCTCTGAGCCCACCTCTCTCCCTTCCTTTGTCCCTGTCCTCAGGGCCCGCTGACTCCTGCTCTTTCCTCTTCCCCTGTTTCTTCCTGGACTGTTGTGGTTTCTTTTGGTGACAGAAGGTGATGACTCAGCCCTGAGCAGAAGCAACCCTTCCACAGGCAGGCCCCTTCTCACCCAGATCTGGGCGATAGAAAAGTGGGGGATGGACAGGTGGCACCAAGTCACCTGGGCAGAATCTGTGCAGAAGAGAACTGCCTCTTGTCCTGACCCTCAGGGTGCCTCAGCCAGGGGACACCAAAGGGCGTGTGGAAGAAGGCAGCCTAGCGCTGCAGCTCTCCTGGCCTTAGATTGCTTAAGAAGCAGTTAAATTTCCTGCATGGAACATGAGAAGGTACTTGGAGCACAATACTCAAAGCATGGTGCCGTAGAGAGAGTCAGCTGAGGTGTTCTAGACCTCCATCAGGTGATGCCAGACAGCCAAGGCAGAAAGGCCTGAGGGAGCCTGTGGCTCATGGGGTACCAGAGAAAGTTTTTTTAGGTTAAAATAAGGAAGAATTTTGTATATCTCCGAGGACCCGGTAGCCGTGACAGTGACTAAGCCATGTCTGGGTGGTGAGCAGCACCCAGCAACCACTTTGGCGTGTGGTCAAGGAGATGCCAACTTTAGCCACGCTCCTATCCCAACGTGCATGAGTTGGGTCTGCAGCCAACTTCCTCCTTGCATGGAAACACAAGCTCCACCACCAAGTCCTGTCTTTCTTCAACAACCCACCCCGACTCTATACATACAGGGTAGAGGATCTTGGTGATGAACCCCAAATTACAGGTAGAGAAAGGAGCTTGAACATACCCATTGCCCTGCGGTTCCGCCCCCGGCAGAGCCAGGCAGAGCTAGGCACCTTAAAAGGTAATTTTATACCTTTTTTTATACCTTCTCCTCCCTGCCACCTCCACCCCCAATGGTCAAGCATAGGATTATGGCACCGGGAACTTCTTGGTGCTAGCCCGTGTTGACACACAGTAGACAGCTAATGAACAGCCCTGGTTGCGTGACAGCCTGTCAGAACGAGCATGAGCAGGGCTCTTCCTCCTCTGCTCTCTCAGGGGCCCGGCCCAGCTCCGTGGCCCAGCTCCGTGGCCCAGCTCCGTGGCCTAGCTCACCTGCTTGTACTTGTACAGGAGCAGCAGCAGCAGCAGCAGCAGCAGAGACATGACAGACATGCAGGCTATCACCACCGGAGTGAACAGGTACTCATCAGGGATCTGTGTTCTGGTTTTTTCTGGAAGGGGAGGGGCAGAGGAGTGAGCAAGCGGGGAGACTGTATTCAGTCCCATCCCTCTGCCAGAGCGTGAAAACTCTCTGAAGCAGGCTGGCTCTCTGGCCAGCTACCGTTTGGACCCAAATCCTAGTGTTGGGGCTTTATTGCTTGCACCTGTGGGCAGAGAGGCCTTGGCGGGGAAATCCTCCTCAGCTTTCCTGTGGCTTCCTCAGGTGCCCTGTGTGACTTCAGCAGCTTTCTGAGAGCCAGCTTAGGGCCCTCGGGTCTCCCCTCCCTGACCCCTAGTTATCTTCATGTGGTCGGAAGGACACAGTCCATTTCCACATCCAGCTAGGACTTGGGTCCCTTAGGTGATGCGTGACACCAAACTGGAACTCCTCTAAGCATTTCAGGTGTATTGTCCTTCCAAAATGAAGGAAGGAGGGACTTTGCTGCTAGTGGGTGAGGGGTCATAGAGGCAATGCCTGGTACAGTGCCAGCATTTGTCACCGTGGGGCTTCGCTCTTTAAAACTGCCCCCACCGCCAGTGACACAGCATTCCCGGATAGCAGGGCCCATGGGTCTGCCAACAGCTGCTCCAGGTTAGTGGCTGGAGGACATGAGTGACATGATCCCTGAGCCAAGCAGAAGCCAAGGATTGGGAGCTTCACCCAGGCCCCAGCACAGTAGCAGTTTAGGGGCTCGGGGAGGCTGTGGGCTTCTGAGTGAGACTAGGCCCAACTGCAGGCTCCATATCAGCACTGGGCAAATCCTCGCACTGGGGCCCTGAGTGAGGACTGTGTCTCGGCAAGGTTCGGGCAGGGCAGACAACAAGGTGGGGCTGGAGAGGAAGGGAGGAAGCATCCCTCCAGCCGTGGACTTGGGATGAACTGTCTTTCTTCACTCCGTCATTTTTCCCCTCGTGTGAGTTCAAATGCAGGGAGGAGCCAAAGGCCCAGACTAGTAGACCAGCTTGCTGGTGTCTCTCGTATCTCTCAGTCTCTCTCGGTCCTCTATAAGCCTCTGTCTGGGGTATCTTTGCCTCATTCTTTTTTGCCATTCCCTGATCCTGCCCTTTCCTCTTCAGTCCCCAGTAAGGGATGCTGGACTTCTCCATGTCGCTATGTCCAGAGTTCTGTGACCCAGAGGTGGAACTCAGGATGGCTGGGATCTCCTCCAAGTGGAAATCCCTGGGTCGGGGGTGAGGGGTCAAGTAGTCTCTACACATCGGATGCCCATGCTGACTGAGGAGGATGGATTACCTGAAGAAACAGCCCTGAAGGCCTGGGAGCTGTTCCCCACATCGTTGTGGGCCCTGCAAATATAACTTGTGTTGTGTTTCAAGGTCCCAATGGGCAGCTGGTTCTGAATGGTCACTTTGTGGAAGGGCTCCTGACTCAGGACTTCAGAGGGGACATCACTCCAAACTTGCAAGGCCTGGGCCTCATCACACCTGGAAAGAATAGATTTTGACTCAGGGCTTTGGGGGTCTCCCAGATCAACATGCCCTTCCCACTCATGGGCACCTCCCGGATGCTCAGCTTAGGGAGGGGAGTCAAGCCTGCTGACCTGTCAGTGTGGCCCCTGCATAGTATCCATGTCACATTGGGCTGAGGGTACCCAGAGACATCACAGAGCAAGACATCAGAGCCGTTCACAACGATCCACGAAACACTGACCTCTGGGAGATCTGCGGAAGAGGGGAAGGATGAACAAAGGCAGGATCAGCCTTAGGGGTGAGGTCTCTGTCTCTTGACCACCTGCCCTGAGCCTGCTACCCTCACCCTCCCTGCCCCCGCCCAGTATACCCAATCCTGGGCAGCCTCCCTGTCACTCACATCGCAGGGTGAGTTCAAAGGTCACATTGTTCCAGCCTGCCTTGTTGTGGACCATTAAGGAGTATTGGCCAGCCTCCAGGGGCTTTACACGGTTCAGGGTGAGCGTGGATGTGTACCTGCAAGACACCCAAGAGACACTACTGTTGTGAACTGGTATCCTGTGATACCAGTGATACCTTCTTGACTCAGGGTGATTCTGATGGGGTTTTTGTTTGGTTTGGTTTAATGCGCCGGACTGGTTTGAGGGTTGAAGGGATGAGCATTTAGAATGCTGAACACTCAATAATAAGCACTTAATTTAATGGTTCTCTTTACTATAGAAAAGTCTAAAAACAATGCTAAAGCAAAAAGTCACCTTTGGTTGATTCCAGGTAATTTTCTTAGTCTCTAATGGATAATTTGTCCATTATGAGTTTACTTGCTGTTGTGATTTGAGACAGGATCTGATATAGCCCAGACTGGCCTCTAAATTGCTGTGCTGCCTCTAGAGCTGGCCTTGAATCCCAATTCCTCTGCCTCTGTTGCCAAGCACTGAGATAATAGACATCTGCTAATGAACGTCCAGCTAATGAATGCAGCACTGTTTAGGTAATGAACACATTTTTAAACAGGGCTGGAGAGCTGACTCACTGGCTTAGAGCACTGTGCTCTTGCAGAGAACCCGGGATTTGGTTCCTAGCACAAACATAGTGACTCGCAGCCATCTATAAATCCACTGCTAGAGGATTTGGTGCCCTCTTCTGACTTCTGCAGGCACAAGGCACACAAGTGGTGTACAGATATACATACAAGCAAAATATACACATTGAATAAAATGAATATTTAAGATGCAGTTTTAAAGGTATATTTTTATATTTTATGTGTATAAGTGTCTTGCCTGCTTGTATGTGTGTTTACCACATGTGTGTCTGCTGCCCATGGAGGGGAGAAGAGGGCCACAGATCTGTTGGAACTTGATTTACAGACAGTTAACGCTTATGGGTGCTAGAAATAGAACCTGGGTCCTCTGCAAGAGCAGCAAGTGCTCTTTAACCCCTGATCCATCTCTCCAGCAATAATGATAGCCAAATACCAATCCTTGCTTGGACAAAAATCTATGATCACTGCTGGACTAAAGTTTGCTTCTTTGGAAAGGAGTCTCAGGTTGAGGTTTGACTCTGCGGTGGAGTGCTCAACTAGCAAACTTCAGGCCCTAGGTCAGGAGAGTAAGACCCTCACAGACACACTTCATTCAGAGACAGGCAGTATCTCTCTACATCGGTGGACCCATGACCAACCCAAGCTTTAGGAGTAGAATGGTGCCAGCAGAGTGGAGGTGGGGGGAACATGCACCCCGAAAATATCCCAGAGCCTGCAAATGCATACTGTGTCTCTCTGCCCCGACCCCATGTGGACATGGTAGGTGCTTTGCAAGGCCATAAAAAGGACAGGAGGTGAAGCTAAGAGGTCCCAAGGGACCTTGAGAACATGTACCCCCAAACGGTAGAGCAGATCCTGGGAAACAGTATAGAAACTCACTGGGCGACCCAGAGACACAGTGCAGAGACAAGGACAAATAACATAGAGGACTAATACTCTCACAGTCAGGGAAATGAGATGAAGAACAGGAAGGGGGGCGGCACGGATGGGACAGGACCCAAGCATCCCCATTTCTGGCTGAAACCCCCGACACACACACACACACACACACACACACACACTGTCTGTGGTCTGACAGGCAGTACCTGTACGAGGTGGTTTTTTGGGTGATAAAGTCAAGGTTGTGCTCGTCTTCAAAGAATGGCCCCAGGTAGGTCCAGTTATAGCTCTGGAGGCCAGGGTAGGCGTCTACGTTGACTGTGAGGGTGAGGCTCTCACCCACAGCCACCTCCTGCAAGAGGCTCTGCTCAGAGGTCAGGTTTAAGTAGGCGCTCTCTGGAAATCAACACAGAAGATCTGGGGTTAGTGGGGAGATGGCCTCCTCTTTCTGTCCACTGGACCCTCCACCCCTTGACCTGATCTGAGGGTCTGAGCACACCTCTGCTCCAGGCTCTCAGTGTCCAGCCCCTGCCAGGACTCACCTCTGTCACCTGTCTTTCCACTATTGATCCACTCAGCTGTCCAGACCCTTCCGGCCTCCTCCACTATCACTCGAGTCTGGAGTTATCACCTTGGACCACTTGAGTTCAGATCACTGGGATAGCCTCCTAACTTACTTCCTCCTCTTTCTCTCCCCATAGACGGTCCCCCACGGAGCACCAGAAAGCCCTGCTAATCTCCTGCGCCCAAATCTGACCATGATGCTGCTTTTACTCAAACCTTCTAACGGCTTCTCACCTCCTCCAAGAAAAAAAGGCCTAGTTCCCATACATGGGATCTCAGGACCATTGTACCAACTACCTGCCCGATTTACCTCTCTGATCTCATATGGTACCTCTCTCTTACACCACCCCAGCCCTACTGGCAAACTCATTCCTTGAATATGGCATGCAGACCTATCTTAATGGCACAACAGCTGCTCTATGAACCAGAACTCTCTTGCCCAAAGTATCTGAGCTTGCCCTCTGCCCTGCCACCTTCAAGTCTGAATACAGATCTGGCCAAAAGTTGAAATAGTATGCATTTCTTTTTCTTTCTTTCTTTCTTTTTAATTTATTTTTATTTTATGTGCATTGGTGTTTTGCCTACGTGTATGTCTGTGTGAGGGTGCTTGATCCCCTGGTGCTGGAGTAATAGACAGATGTGAGCTGCCATGTGGGTGCTGGGAATTGAACCCAGGTCCTCTGGAAGAGCAGCCAGTGCTCTTAACTGCTGAGCCATCTCTCCAGATCAAGTATGCATTTCTTGCATTTACTGAGCGACCACTGAATGCCCGAACTGGGAGGCAGATTGGCTAGAGCCCTAGTAGAGGGCTGACATTGCGTGAGTCATGTCACTCTGCCTCTCTTCCCTTTACCTGGCAGAGTTCTGAGGAGTTCCCTGTGTGTGTTCTGAGGCCAGTGATTCATGCTTCCCTCCTCTCCTCCCCTCTGACTCTCAACACTTTAGCAGGCCACACTGCTAGACCACACTCAGAACCCCTTCGCACACTGTAGAACTGCTTTGTTGTGGGGTACTCTGTCTGTGGAGTGCACCGCTTCCCTCTCAATGGCCAGGCAATGGGAGGGCATCTTACACCCATCCTCCTTCATCCCCATGGTTGGCACCCTCGCCACCTTCTGTAGCTTCCTACATCCCCTCTTGTGGCTGCTCCCAGCTCCCCTCCACCCACCGCCAGGACGAGTCTTCTACTGTGGTATTTGCTCACACGCTCCAGCAGTGTGAATCTGACCAGGGCTTCTTCTGGGCTGTCCAAATACAGTCATTTACTACTAATCCCTCATTTTCTTTCAGGTAAAGGAATTGAGATGTAAAGAGGTTGGTGGACACACTATTTGGCAGAGCCAGGTTTGATGACACCCAGGAGTGGGTGCTCCTGACTCTCAGTCCCCTCTGGGTAAGCTGAGTCATGCGGAGACCTCAGCTCCCCACTTTATAACCTTCACGACCTCTCAAAGAGTGGGATGCAAATTCTCCTCTTACTCTGTTAAGGCTCCTTTGCCACCTGGCTCCTGCCTCATCTCCCCTCCCCTCGAGTCATCGCTCACACCCCACTCACATCTCTGGTATTCTCAGCTGCTTTTGGTATCTCAGAGATGCTTGGGCTCTTTTCCCTTGGGGCCTGCACATGCTGTTCCTTCTTCAAGACGTCCTGTTCCCTTCCTTTCTCATTGAGGCCCAACAACTTCACTCTCATGCCTCCTGCCCCAGCTTGTAAGCCCCAGTAAGAAGGAGCGTTGGTTTTTAGAGATATAATGTTTCCTTCACAATCCCGGCAGAGAAGCGCTATCTGTGTGTCCATGTGACACAAATATCCCCCGCTCTCAGGAATGAGTGAGCCAGCATGATCTGCCCTAGGGAGCTGCTGGGCTCCAATTCCAGCCCGGATGAGACTGGGTTACAGTGAAGAACCACCCACCTCTCCAAGGGCTTGGAGGAAGTGGAGGGTCTAGGGAGTCTCCTAAGATGGGGCTCCAGGACCAAGGCATCCTATCCCCCAACAGCCACAGGCTTCTCCCACTACCTGATGCTCACCCACCACCTGGAAGGTCATGGAGGTCGTGCGTGTGCCGAAATCATTGCCGCCCACACAGGAATATTTGCCAGCATCTTGGAAGTCCACGGCACTGAGGCTGAGGGTCCGGACTTTTTTATAATAGTCATTTTGGAAGTCGCTGCTTAGGGGGATTTCAAGCTGTAGACAGAAGGAATAGAGGTGACATACCAAAATTGTTTAGGATCTGAATTCAAATCCTCCACCTTTAAAATGATGATCAGCCTGTACTTGGTAAGGGTCTAAACACTGAGTCTCAAATGCTTCATCTATAAAATGGGATGAATACTGGTCCCTTACCCCTGGGTTAAAATGAGAGTGGATAGACACACAGCAAGGGCTCACGGCTGCATCTCACACATGATGCACGTGAGGTGAAGAATCTAGGAGGCAGCCTTTCTGTTCCTTCCTGGGGATCCTCACTTTCCCTCTTACTAAAGCCTTTCTGAAATAGCCAACATAGCTCGTGCTTCTACGGGAGACAGGAATCCTCATTCTGTCGGAAGGGAGTGTCCTCTAAGCTGTAGCAAAGGGATAGGGTAATCCCTGAAAGGGACTGGATTGCCACCCCTTTCCCCAAGACCTAGCAACCTGAGCAGCTGCTGCTGGCCCGGGGTCTCAGGCCCCTCTTCTCTGTCCTTCTCTGTCCTCTGGGCCACAGCCATGTCTCCATCCCAGAAAGCCACTCTGAGGTGAGGATGCCTCTCAGTGCTGAGAAGACGGGCAGACTTCACCATGTCCTCTCCTTTCCCTGGGGACTGACCTTGGTGTCTCCACGTTTGAGATAAACATTAAATTCGGGCTCTATGTTAGTGGCAGAGCACACAATCTTGGCAGCCTCCCCGCGAATCCGCACCAGCTCTGTAGGCTCCAATTGTACATTTGGGGGCCCTGAGGGGACTGAGACCAGAAATACAACCCGTGAACACCTAGACTTGCTGGCACTGTGCCCGACACCATGGGATCAGTTATCCTGGTTAGTTCATCACAGTTGGTCTCACGGTCAGAGTCCCACCCAACACACCTCACCCCATTTACCCTGGCGAGAAATGAGTGATTGAAAGAAGAGAGAGAATTGTCTCTGCCCTCCCCACACCCATGGCTGCCAGCTCTCCTTCCCGCCTCCATGCCCGGGCAGACTTTTTCCATCCTACGTACCTTTCTCCACTTTAAGTCGGATGCCGATGGAGAGGGATTCCTTACCATCCACCATAGCTTTGCACTGATAGTCGTAGCTGTCAATAAACTTCACCTTGTGGATGGTGAACCCTTGCCACGGGGAGAAGGAGTAGGTTATTCTGCGTGGGACCGGCCTGCCCCCGGCTCGCACGAGTGAGACGTGGGACTGCAGGGTGGGGTCGGTGATCAGGCAGGGCAGCACAGCGTCCTGGCCCTCGGTCGCTGTCACCTTCTGTGCTAGCAAATTCCAGGGCCGGACTGGATCTGAGAAGAGGATTCAAGGTGACAACTGACCATTAGTGACAGGGAGGCTCAGAAGCTTGAGCATTTGCCCAAAGTCGTCCTGTAGAAGGACCATACAGAGAGTGTTCCAGGTTGGCTTCTGTACCCTCGGGCACTTGCTGCTGTGTGATTTCAGACATAAAACAAACAAACAACAACAACAAAAAAACCTTCAACCCTTGTAAACCCCTGGAAAATGGAGGTAATCATAGCAACTACCGCATAGGGTTATTGTGAGGCCTGCCCTAAATTGTAAAACTGGATAAAGTTTGTTCATGGCCAATGCTCAAACTCACAAACTCGGATCTGGCTTACTATGCATGCTAATGCCAGGAGCTAGCCCTCCTGCCCAATACAGGGAATTTGGTATCCTCACCTTTGACATACAAGTGGATGGTGGTACTGCCCCCCAGGGGGTCGTCAAGCTCAGTACAACGATAGATTCCGGTGTTTTTGAAGGTGGCATTTCTTGTGGTCAGGATGTTTCCAGGAGATTCAGGATCCAGGGTCCAGTGGGGAGAGATGGGGCCATCCCATTCCACACTGCCGTTGCTCACACACCGTAGTGTCACCGCTGCACCTGGCTCTACAACCAGCTCTGGGCCACTGGGCTCGATGACAGGGGCCCCATGACCTAAAGGAGGTGGCAGACAGAAGTGAGGCCTGGGGTGTAGCCCTGCTACCCCCCAGTTGAGCTCGACCATGCTCTGGCAGCGAGAGTTCTGGTACTGTGGAGTCTGTATCACCTAACCCTTTATTCAGCTCCCAAATCTGTAGACATCTGCCCAGGGACTCTCCTCTGAGACTGGGTTGGGAGCCACCTCAACCTCACATGTAGACGTTCCCATAGAGCCACAGGGACCCAGCCTTCTGCATCATTTCCCACCCCAGGACAGGACCTCATCAATCCCATGTACAAAGCCATCTGTGACCGCAGAGCCAAGCCCAGGGCCCCGTTCAAGCGCAACAAGTTTCAAAGAAGCAAATGGAGAAACAGATGGCCAAGTCCTGACTTCCCTCACTTGGGAAAGAAGAAAAGATGTGAGTTCTTAGCCCAGTAGAGAGAAGCTCCATATGTCTCCTGCTGGGCCCTCTCCCACCACTGCACACCAGGTCCATGCCTTGTGGGGTGACCTGAGGCCATCCATCCTCCTCACTTTGTCCCCTCGCCTACAGATGCAGACAGTGATCACGCCTCTCCAGCACGTCAGGTTGTCCAGGTGCCGGGAAGTCTTGGCAGTATCACCTGTTGCCAAGTAAAGACTCTGTGTGTCCTGCCTGTGAATGAAACTGTTCTCACTTCTCCGGACCTGCCGGGTTTCTTAGCAGCCAATCACTTTTAAGGAAAATTTGCTTGAAGGAGAAAGGAGAACTTAAAACCCTTGTCAGGTCTTAAGGAAGGAGGGTAGCTGCCTCTGTAGTGTCAGCAATTTTTCCCAGGCCTGAAATAGGGGTGAAGGAGGGAAGTGAGAACTGATTCACAGCCTCTGAGGGGCCGGCAGGCACCCTAGGCCTGTGTGGGCGGAAACACATTGCTGGCACCCGGCTGGCCCCGGTTTCCGCCCAGCCTATGGCCCCTTCTAGACTGGCGCTCTCACTTCTGCTTCCCTGCCCTCCTGGCCATTGGTCCTCTCCACACAATGAGGGAGTCCGGGAGTCCGGGGGACAGT